>NW_026262734.1:75000-330000 GCF_021869535.1 Mytilus californianus | reverse complement strand
CAGGATATAAACAGTGAGTCATATTTTTAGAAAATATATGATTTATTAATACTTGTTTGTTTCCTCGTGTTATTTTATTTGACCTTGCAGTTGTGTTGTCTGATTTTCGTCGATTTATACTTTGATTATCCCCTTTGAATTATTTCTCGATATCTTTTAATTTTCTTTTGTTTTTGAAAATACAGTGTAGAGGTTAATGATGGGCGGACGATATTGAATATATGTCCATACTAGTTTTATACTGTTAAGGACATCCGATATACATGATATAGTTTCACGTTGTATTGTAATTTTTATAATTTTGAAATATGATGCAGGCCTTGGCGTATCATAAAACAAATCACCAAATAAAACATTTTCGAGAAAGTTGAGGCTGAAAATTGGTGATTTGTGCAAATTTGTAAGGAAAATATAAACATTTTGAAGCAGATAAAATAAGTGGGAAATAAATCCATACAAGAATGACTAGTTAATTATTGAAGCCATGCTCAAAATAACGGATAAGATGCCCGAAGTGGGATATATGTTTTACCTTAAAATGTGGAAATCGAGAGGTTCTTATTAAATGCTATTTTTCTCATTTTTCTACATAAACTGCTTTTGTCATACATTCGCCAAATGTCAAATAAAGAATATATGTCATCGTACAGGATTAGAAGATAAAACGTAATTTTTTCTAACATTGCGTCTCTCTTGGTAACCTCAATTATAGCTGACTATGCGGTATGGGTTTTGCTCATTGTTGAAGGCCGTACGGTGACCTATAGTTGTTAATTTCTGTGTCATTTGGTCTCTTGTGGAGAGTTGTTTCATTGGCAATCATACCCCATCTTCTTTTTATATCAATGTTGGCGCAATGTCGCTGGCTGACAATTGTGACGTCTTCCGCAAATTATCCCAGCAAGTTTGTCGGTGTGTATATATATTGCTTATAAAGAGCTACCTTAAAATAATTATATTGTTTTCGGAAATAAAAATATTTGTGTCATAAATACCCTTCTCATTTTATACTGTTCATCTTACAAGTGAGAAACATCTCATGTATAGTTATTTTTGAATGTTGACTGCATTATTTAAAGACACGCAGCAATTTAAACATGTCAGTACTGTGTACACAATCGTGTATTGTTTAAGACCGTATATTGACCTCTAGGTGATTTACATATACCCAAAACAACCATTTAATCTTTTATTTAAGAATTTCAAATTTATTCATAAAAACAAACTGTTATTCGGGTGAATGATAACAGTTGACGAAAACTTTACAATAATTTAAAAAAAAATTCATAATTTTTCATCTAGCTAAAATGATTTAATTTATATATGAAAGACGGAACATAATACCTTTATTCCCTCCATAACTTTGGTTTTGGTTTTTGTGTACTTTTTATTCATCTCTCAAATTTCCAACAATCATATACCGAAATTACCATTACAAGTCACTTAAAGCATTTATTATCTGGTTAGTTAATATATAGAAATACACAATGTTGTACTGCAGTGGCGGATCCAGAACTTTTTATAAGGGGGGCCCAATGACTGAGAAAGACTGGATGATGAGCTTCAACACGGAAAAATGTGAAGTCATCCGCATAACCAACAAGCGGAAAATAACTGGCGCCGACTATTCCATTCATGGCCATGTTTTACAACTAACCATAACCGGGTTAAATACTTGGGGGTTACAATTGACACTAAGATCACATGGGGGTCCACATATCAGTAACATCACGAAAAAGGCAAACAACACCTTGGGATTCTTGAGAAGAAACATAAGCAGCTGCCCAAAAAACATTAAAGAAACAAGCTACAAGACACTAGTCCGCCCACAGATTGAATATGCGTCTACTGTTTGGGACCATTCAACCAAACATCATATCACAGCCATTGAATCTATACAACGACGAGCAGCAAGAATCATCGTCAGTGACTATAGGAGAGATAGCAGTGTAACATCAATGCTCCAACAACTACATCTAGAAAGACTACAGTCACGAAGATACAAGGCCCGCTGCACAATGATATTTCGAGTCATCAACCAACTGATCGAAATACCATCACTATCGTTACAGTCGGTTCACCAAGCAACCAGGGGTCACACACAGAAACTTCAGCAAGTAGCTTGCTCCACCAGAAGCTACCAGGACTCATTCTTCCCCGCTGGTATAGCCCTTTGGAACTCCCTGCCACAGACCATGGTCGCAGCTGATTCTCTTGAATCCTTCAAGGAGAGAATCAGCACGTACAGCTTCTAAGGACCAACTTGTTTTTAACCTGTTTTTAACCCGTCTCACACGACTCCGATTTTAACTGTACATAGTCAGATTGTGCGATAAATGCTCCAGAGGAGCCCTGCATTGTATAGAAAGAAGAATACCATTATTATCGCGTCCTCTCATATTTGATATAAATAATTGGAATAAAATGTTCTGTGGGGAAATTAAAATTTAGAATGGAAATGGGGAATGTGTCAAAGAGAAAAAAAAACGACCAAAGAGCAGAAAACAGCCGAATTGACTTCTTTTGAAGTGAAGATAATTTTTCTATACAAGGGATAAAAATAATCATTAAAACTGGACTTTTGCGCTATCTGATCTTTCGATATGAGATTTTAAAGATCGTTGACACAAATTGATATTGATTTTGCTTGTAACTAAAAATAAAATGCTCGATCTGTAAAGCTCTTTTCTGTGTGCTGTCAGACTAACGATCCAAATCTAAATCCGATCATGGATAAATGATTATGAAAATAATAATTACATTCATTATGTTATTGCTAAAGGGTCAATTGTCTTGGGATTGCTGACTGTACGATATTTTATTGACTTATTGTTGAAAACATCGCGAAAGCTTCATGACGAGGAACAGCAGAAACAGTAATATTTTTTTTTATTGTTTAATTAGAAAATTAGTCTGCCACCCCACTTCTCCGACCTTCCAAAAGTCCGACATCCCACTAGTCAAACATCTCGATAGTCATGATAGTCCGACATCCCAATAGTCTATATAACTTATGTAAATATATGTCGTAATTAGTAAATTAGTATGTCACCTCACTAGTCCAACCTTCCAATAGTCCAACACCCCAATAGTCCGATTAATGTAAATCTCTGTCGTGATGGTAAATAAGTCTTTCACCTACAAGTCCCACATCCTTAACGTCAGACACCTCAATAGTCCGACATTCCAATAGTACGACATCCTAAAAGTCTGATTTATGAAAACCTCTGTCGTAATAAGTTAATTAGTCTGACACCTTACTAATCCGACACCCAAAGAGTCGGACTAAGGTGAATTTCAGTCGTGATCGTAAATTAGTCTGCCACCCAAATAGTCCGAAATTCCAATAGTCCGACATCACAATAGTCCGACACCCCAATAGTACGACATCCTAATAATCTGATTTATGTAATCCTCTGTCGTAATAAGTTAATTAGTCAGATACCTTACTAGTCCGACACCCCACTAGCCCGACATCCTTCTTCTTCTTCCGATTACGGGAAAGACTCCGGTGCCGGAGTGTGGAATATCCCGTAACTGTGGCGCCATGCACATGCATTAAAATAACATTAGTTGTAGCTTAATGTTAAACATATTCACATCATGTACAGTGGCTTAAATACAATAGTTAATTAGCCAGGCAGGATCCTCCAAATGTTAAAGTGGAGATACCACCTTTGAAGGATTCTAGGGAGGAAGACATGCAAATTGCCTCCGGGAGATCATTCCAAACATCAATAGTGCTTAGGAAAAAAGAAGACATAAACTAGTCTTTACTTGTATATATATGCCAAAACTTATGTTGCCCTCTAGTACGCCTGTCCGATTGTGTCAGGACGTCATTAGTGACTTCAACCAACCTCCATTAATCTAATAAATCAAAACAAGATTTGCCTTGCTTTCGTTCTGCGGGATTGTAAGTTTTATAAAATCTAAAAGAATTGCATCAACTTGGTTACCTTTTGCCATATATTTGGCTATATCCTGAATGCTTATGACAAATTGAACGTTTACTAATATAAAGCCATGTTGGCAGTCATGTAAAAAATTATTCAAATCTAAATGTTTCCTGATGTTACTAGTTAAGACATGTTCTAAGACCTTACAGCAAATAGCCGTTAAAGAAACCGGTCTATGGTTAATTGCGTTATGCTTATCTCCCTTTTTAAAATCTTTTGGCACAACATTTGCCTGTTTCCACTCTTCTGGAATTTTTCCATCATTTATGGATTTTTGAAAAAAGAATTCAAGGAAAGGGGGTATCTCTTCCAAGAGTTTATTACGGAAAATAGCAGGGATATTATCAGGTCGACTAGCTTTATGGGGGTTTATATTTTTAAGGAGTTCAGTTATGCCATTAATATTAATGGTTATATCTGGCATGGTGGGGTAAGGGATTTTTGGCTAATGCGGCATTGAAGATTTATCTTCTTTAGTAAATGCACTTTTAAATTGTTCATTCAAAATTATCCGACTAATATAAATCTCTGTCGTGATCGAAATACATGGTCAAATAAGATCTGTGAATTGCCGAATATTTAAAATAATAAATTTCTTTTTATTAAAATGATAAAAAAAATGTGATTAAGATAAATGCTTCTGAAATATTGTTCAAATAAGTTATTTCTTAACATAAAATGGAAATAAGATATAAGTCAAAATATACTCTCTCACATATATAAGGTAACTATACAACTTCTTCATTAATGTGACAATACATATTGAGAATGTTAATACTGTCAGTGACGAAAAGCTTCTAGTATTAAGTTAATTAAACTTGTTCACATGAGAGCGAAGAACATACCCTCCAGTCTGTGACAGATGACTTTGCCAGAAATCAAATACATAAACCTAATTCTAAAAAGGCTACGGGTTAAGGTGGTATTTCCGCTGAGATGTTAAAATTGGCAAAACCTATAATTATCAGTTTTAAGAGTTTTAAAACTTCCGTTTTTTCCACTATTTAAGAAAATGAGTATGATGGACAAAGGAAATTATTGTCCAGTTTGGGTGCTGCCAAGTTTCCGTCCACATTTTACGAACGTTGTATTTGCTGTGTTTTTTAAACATTGTCTGTATTTAGATCAGGATATAGATGTCTAACTGCTTTCTTTAAGTTATCGAGGATTGGGAGAAGGCACTGTACGAAGAGAAATTTGTCGCAGCAATATGGATGGACTTCTCAAAGACATTTGACTGTTTGCCGCATGAGTTATTATCATCAAAAATGAAAACTTATGGTTTATCAAATAGTTTTATAGAATTATTACAGTGCTACTTACAAAACAGAAAACAATTAAAAATTAATAATATTTATAGGCATTATGAAATTATGTTCAAAGATGTTCCGCAAGGTTCCATACTTTGACCTAAAATGCAATAGTACTACTATGCCGATGACAACACCTTATCATATGCTGATTTTGATATATTCTATTTTATTCTATAAAAATTAAGAAAGTGATAACCATTGTGATAAAGGAGACAATGCCTTTGCAGCTAGATTGTTCAACCAAAACGCACTTGGATATCCACAAATATTATCGTGCGATGCCAGAAAATACCAGCTCTAAATTATCTCTATATAATACTCAGGTTCAGTCATCAGTAAACGGACGAATCTTTTCTCTCTTCTTTTCATATGACATTACTTGAAAAACCGAAAGCCTCATATATCATGTAACATGAACAAAACCGAAGCGTACAGTTATTCAATATGTAGTGCAAACTGGGCGTGAATTTTTCAACCGAACATAAGAACATCTATACCCCCTCCGCAGACCTAAGAAATTCAAAAGTTTAATTTACCAAGATTGACAAAAACACAAACACAATATTATTTTTTAAATATTCTAACCACTTCAAACATAACCAGTTTGAAACGTACGGTTGCCTATAATTGCTTACATCCACTTTTTTGGAACTGTGGTGGATAGTTGTCTCCTTGGCAAACATACCACATCTCCTTATTTGTATGTGTTCTCAAAATGCTGGACTGGTTTGATTACAATTTAGTGAAAGCTAATCCAGATAAGTTCCAAACTCTTCCCATTGATAAACAACCTTTTACTCATGCAATTGTTTTTAGTCGTAATGGAAACAGAGTAGAATGTGGAAATTATGTCAAGTTACTGGGAGTTGCACTAGATTACTAGTTAAATTTTGATAAACATAAATTATATCTGTGATTTCTAAGAAGGCTTGTCAACTAAATGTTCTTAAACGTATTGGTTAATATCTGAATAGACTTGGTCGTTTGGCAATTTGTTATTCTTTTATTTTGTCGAATGGCACTTTGTTATGATGGACAAAATCCAGGAGAGATCATTGGGATTTGTTTATGAGGATTATAATAGCTCATATGAAGATCTTTTAGACAAGGTAAAACTTAAAATCAGAAGATAAAGAGCAGTACAAATAACTATAGAAAATTTAAAAAACTATACACAAAAAGAGTACATCATATTTGTGACTATTACACTAGTATATCAGATCATATTTATAAAAACAGCACGTTATAAATATCATGCGTTCCTATAATTTATGTTTATTAATATTAAAAATCAAAAATATAACTTCAGATCTAGAAATACATGTACAGTTTAAAAGCCCCCAGATAAGAACAATAAGCTATGGCATCAATTCTTTTCGCTAGACAGCTTAACAAAATTGAAATGAACTACACTAGAGTTTTAGAGAAGAAAACAATTTAAACTAATTTTCTAAACTTATTATTAACTCGAAAGGTATTTCATAAAGTTCCAATTACTTATTATATGAAAAGCCCTGATTTTTTTTTCACAGCCGAATTCTCGTCGTAAGTAAAGGAATCTGAGACACTTTTCCAACACACCACGCGAAACCAAACCAATATGGGAAAAGGTTACATTTTTACCTACGCAATATATGAAAAGGTATACATACATTTTAAAAATCTAAATTATATGAAAAGGGTGGGGTAACAGGAACCCAGCGGCACCCCTACCAATCAAGTACATCATGTAGATACTATTTACTTATATTTTATCATTGCACAAGGTCATGTGTTTCTCAGACTGTTTATTACGTCTTTATACTAAATCCACTGGATGTGTACTAGTTGATACTTTAGTCTGGGAAAATATGATTTATTTATTAGTTGTAATTGGCTTTGAACTAGCTTTCAGTAACTACGAGTTCTTTTTTCTGTGCTTTGTGTCTGTTGTTTCAGTGCCTCTTGTCGAAATTTTGAGTTGCAAATTGCAACTGAATTTTACAGTTTGTTTTTATGTTGCGCTGTAAAATGGCTGTCCCAGGTTAAGGAAGGGTTGAGCGCTCATAAACATGTTTTACCCTTCCATATTCATTATGTGCATGTCTCAAGCCAGGAGCTTATGTGCCTGTCTCAAGTCAGAAGCCTGTAGTACAGTGGTTGTCATTGATTCGGGTCTGTCATACATGTATTTGTTTTTCGTAAATTGTTTTGTTATAAATTAGGCCCGGTTTTCACGTTTGTATTGTTTAACATTTTCCATGTCGGTCCTTTTAAAGCTGACTTTTCTCGTTATTGAAGGCTCTACGGTGGCCTATAATTGCTTACTACCACTAAACTTTAACTCTGTTGAAGGTCATATGGTGGCCTATTGGATAGCTGTCTTATTGGCAATTATACCACATCTCTCGTTCTTATATATATTTAAATAAACTTCCCTGAAGTCACAAACAACTTCTCTTACTTTAAGCTTTAGATCCACTAATGATGCTATATTTTATTGAACGATGATAATATATATATAGAAATTGTATACATGTATTATTGTTATGACTGATAAAAGTTATTGTCTTTGGAAAGGGGGCGGGGGGTCTTGAATTTATTTTCATTCCTCAAGGTGGGGACATGAAAAATTCCAGAGAAATTCCACTGTTTCCTCCCATTCCCCTCCCCCTCCCCCCCCAATGAAAGAAAATGACCAGTCCCTTATTTTCTTTTAGTAGTGCTCATGGTGCTTGTTTTAAATGTTTTGTTTGTTAAAACTAAATTTCTTTTGTAAGACTAACAAAATAGGAAAAAGTCCTTCGTTATATTGTTATATGTAAATTTAAAACTGACAGATCAGTTTTCGGTAAATTTAAACTCAGTGCCCATTCCCTAGCAATTGAAAGATGGCGTTATACCAACATTGAAAGAAATCAACGCATTTGCCTATATATATCCTGTAATAGGCAAGAAATTGAGGATATCCAGGGGCGGATCCAGCCATTTTTATAAGGGGGTTCCCAACCCTGGATAAAGGGGGAGGGGATCCTACCAAATTTCCCTATTCAAATGCATTGATCATCCAAAAAAGGGAGAGGTTCCAACCCCAGGACCCCCCCTTTTGGATCCGCCACTGATGAATGCCATTTCTTCTGAGTCTGTTCATGCTACACATCATTGAGGGATTCCTATAAACAAAAAATACTAATCTTAATTTCAATTTTATTAAATTGCATTCAGCTATAACACTGAGGCATATGACCACACTTTTGAAAAGCAGTTTGCCAGTCATTATAAGAATCACCACAAAATATATTAATGATTGTCCATTATTGAGAACATCTGTATAATTATTATTTTTTGATATGTATCCTTTTTTGTTCATGGACATTAATAATTGGTTAACTGTCAATACACACGTATTTGTAGTCTTTTTTTGTGTGAATACCAGTCACTCTAATCTGATTATTGTCAGTTTGTTGTTTCAATACTGTATGCCATAACTATTTAATGTAAATGTTTTTGTGCAAATAAATATTGTCTTTTGTTTATTGTCTATTGTCTTGTAAAAGCTCGAATCATAGACCTTATTATGTTTTCTGTATACTAATATTTGTCTATATATAAAGCTTTTTAACTTGAACTTTATAAAGGAAAAGGCGTTCCTAGAATAAAGAAGGTGCTAGATGTTCTAATCTCGGTTCTAATATCACTCCCCATTTCATTTGGTCTCCTAAACGGAGTCGAAGCATGTGGTCAGGTCGCCGGTTACAATGTAACAGTGTAAGGATAAGATTCTGCTTTTGATGCGGCAGTTTAAAAATGGTACATGTATATGTCAAATATTCTGAAATTTTGATGTGTGTTTTAAACTTTCTTTTGAAAATCTGTATATAAGTATTTTTAGATTTTTACTTTCCACATGTTTAGCATTGTGAATGTGATGCTTCACATGATATATGTAACAGTGCCGGGTTTGATTCCGCCAGTGTATTTTATCCGGAGGATGAAAATTCCTAGTGTTTTTTATCCACCAACAAAAATTCCCTAGGTTTTTTAAGGTTCATCATAACAAATGGACAAAATGGCCGTATTTAGACCTCAAAAACTACTCTTTGAGTACAGACTTAACTGTGCAGTTGGAAACATTTTAAGGCCTGGCATCCACTAGATATATAAACATGATAAAAGTTAAATGCATTTTGTGTTTCAGAAGGATAAAATCTTTTTTGGATTTTGATGGGCATTTTTTTTTCGTTCCTGCAGACAGTCAAGGATATAACTCTATAGGGTTATTCTAGAGAAAAATAACATTTGTTATTGTGGTCTAAAAAATCAAAGAAATGTGATAACATATGTATGTTACATGTTTCAAAGGGACAATATACATCATTTGTTTTGTTAAAATGTATACAAGTTCTATTAATATTATTATTGTCTTTATGTATACTAAACTATAGAAAGATATAACAGTTCATAGTTTGCCAATCATGCATAGTACACCTATGTTATTACAGAAAAATTATGCCTGTAATAACTAAAGGGTGTTATTACAGCTTCTCTACATCACTTCAAAGCCTTTGCTCAGACATAACATCATGCTTAATCACAATGTATTTTAATTTATTGTAAGAAATAATGATCAGAGCATGTAATGAGGTTCTGCGCAAGCTTCTCAGTAATTCCCAAGTGTCTCATATAATAAGTTACATGCCTTTAATAACTAAGCTATGTTATTACAGCTAAGTTTATCCCTTAAAAGCCTTGTCTCATTGATTTACCATGGTTGATGAAAAATGTATTAATTTAATTCGAAAATTAGTTATCAAGGCTATGTATTTAGTTTCCAGTTCTGCACAAAGTTTCAAGAATTCCCAAGTGCCCACTAAAAATTAAAATATTTATGATTTATTTAACAAATAACAAACATATGTTACTACAGATTTAGAAAATTTAAGGAATAAAGAGTAGACAACTCATGAAAGTATCTGTAATAACTATAGAGTTATATCCTTGACTGGCAGAAGGTGTAAAATAAGCAAACACCTGAATTGCTTTTGATACTGTCCAATCAGTTACACCCTTTAACTCACCTATAGTTGTGTAGATATCTATTGTCTGTCTATTGTCCATGCCAATCAAGGACAATCAATACAATACAAAACAGTTGTTACCTGAGAGGGAGCATCTCAAAGTTGTATCCAAACTTAGTTTATTTTTACACCTTCTGCAGGAACGAAAAAAAATGCTCATCAAAATCCAAAAAAGATTTTATCTTTCTGAAACACAAAATGCATTTAAATTTTATATATCTAGTGAATGCCAGGCCTTAAAACTTTTCCAACTGCACAGGTTAGTCTGTACTCAGTAGTTTTTGAGGTCTAAACACGGCCATTTTTATCCATTTGTTATGATGAACCTTAATCCCGGTCCAGTGTAAATTATCCACCACTCATAAATATTCTAAAGAGGGTTTTTTGAAGGGGAAACATATAGAAAATGGGGCTTGGTATTTTTGGGGGTATTTGAATTAACTAAAACTTGCATATGCATGCATAGATGATTTATGTAAAAAATGGACAAAGTAAACTAGTGTTTTTCA
This sequence comes from Mytilus californianus, assembly GCF_021869535.1. NCBI lineage: Eukaryota > Metazoa > Mollusca > Bivalvia > Mytilida > Mytilidae > Mytilus > Mytilus californianus. Next base: position 319,162 of record NW_026262734.1, on the reverse strand, counting down.
TCCTGTACGGCCTTCAACAATGGGCAAAGCCTATACCGCATAGTCAGTTATAAAAGGCCCCCAAATGACAAATGTAAAACAATTCAAACGAGAAAATCCACTGCCTAATTTATGTACAAAAAAATGAACAAAAAACAAATATGTAGCACAGCAACAAACGACAACCACTGAATTACAGGCTCCTGACTTAGTACTCTTTTTGAACACATGATAACACAATAATGCTTTATTAAAGAATTAGATTAAATAATTTTTCTATGCAAATCCATAAAATCATATGCTTGTAAATTGTCACTTATTGTAATATTCATATATACTGGATTGCCGGTGTTTTTCTGTGCATTTGCGTTTTGGTCAACTTGAAGATAAAATCACATCTTCTATGTCATTATTTATATATCATGAAACGATCGATTGATTCAGATTAATTAAACTGGTTCCTTGAAAATTATTCTAATTTTAACCCATTTATTTGTGTAAACAATAAACCGGTCTAATCAAAACATTTTTATAACTCAAAATACTTTATCAATGACCAGGACATTGAACTTGATATACACCAAATTTAAAGAGCAGATTTGTTCTTACATAAAGTTTCAATTATAGAAGCATCCTTTGTAATTGACATAGAAGATATGATTTTATATCCATATCCAAGTCGACCGGGCAATCCAATAAATATAAATTACAATTAGTAACAATTTAAAAGCATATAATTTTATAGATTTGCATAGAAAAATTATTTAAATCTTATTTGTTAATAAGCATTATTGTGTTATCGTGTGTTCAAAATGAGTACTAATCACTTCATCAATATATGGATCTAAAGCACTAGTGTAATCCCCGGTATGAAATAACTAGTGCAATCATTCCCATACAAAATCACTAGTGTAATCATTCCTTGTTTAAAAACACTAGTGTGAACATTCCTTGGATGAAAACTCTCCACTTTTTACATAAATCAACTATGCAAGTTTCAAAAACACTAAAAACTATAAAGCCACATTTTATACATGTTTCCCCTTCAAAAAAACCTTTTTAGAACCTTATAATGACTGGTGGATGTTTCACACTGGACCTGGATGGAAAAACCTAGTGAATTTTTGTTGGTGGATAAAAATCACTGGTGATTTTCTTCCTCCGGATAAAGTACACTGGCGGAATCAAACCACTGCTACATATACTGTGCCGAAAAAGTTATTTTGGATTCAAGGGAAAATATAACAAAGTGTAAATGAATACATAAAAGGCAACACAATCAGATTTAGTAAGTAACTGGTTGTTTATCATGTTGATGAGTTTGATCCCTTTGAAGTCCTTTGAAGATGCAGGATTTACAGAGGAGTCAGTCTAGCAGCTTATTGGTTTTCGGTAAAGTTGCTAACCAAAATTAAAGTTACTACTATAATTTAATTTTTTATGCTCTCGCAACAAAATGTCGGGGGGCATACCGTAAATTGAGAAATTTTGGCGTCGGGATATTTTGGCGGTTTTCTCTCGAAAGGCATGTGTTTTGTTTTGGTGTGTGTAATAGTGGTGCTTCATCCAATTAATATGTTTAATGTTGGAACAACAGTAGTGAGTAAGCTCATTCATATTTGCCTTTATTTACCTGTTTATTGACAAAATATCATTGAATTTCTCAAACTAGAAACACGACAAAGTTAACTTAATGAAGGAATCGGATACAGATACAATTGTAATTAATTCTGTATATAGTGGTTCAAAGCTGAAAGAAAATATAAAATAAATTCTTAAACGTTAAAAACACATTTCAAATAGATGTTTATCTTTTACAAATATCATATGAAATAAATTATAATCATCGCTATTGCATTACGTGTTAATCTAATTTGACGATCAAGGATTTAAATTTTAATCCTTATACCTTTGGCAGTACATGTTAATTAATTGAAGATAAAGGATTACAAAGAGTTTTGATATTCTAATTACCAATAAGGGTTACTAATCAGCAATAACCTGGCATATTTATGACGTGTGAATAAAAAATCATGTTCTGTTTTCTTTACAATTTCAGAAAATTGACAATTGAATAAAGATTATATAGTTTTGTCAAATTACCAAGTATTTATTTGCAGATTTGGCAATGTCAATGTTCAAATGTGTAGAATTGTAGGAAATATACGGAAGATATAATAACATATTTTCCCCAACAATTAACATTACGAAACTATCGTACTGGTACGTGATTTTAGCGTTTCAATTTTTAGTGTTTGTTTTATTTTCGTGTGTTTAATTTTGGCACTTTCATTGGAGGCACCAAATGAACCAAAATAAAACTACAACCAAAATAACCCAATTAACGGTATTAGTTTACCCCTGTCCCTCCGTCTGTCCGTCCGTCCATTCATTCGTCCGTCTGTCCGTCCGTTTATCTGTCCGTCCGTTTATCTGTCCGTCCGTCCGTCTGTTCGTCCATCTGGATAAGGATACATTGTTTGTCCAGCTATCTCCTACAGTTTTCGAGGTACAGCTTTGATATTTTGTAGGATATTTTGTTCATACACATAATGAAGGTGTGCATGACCACAGGATTTTGATTTCTTTCAAATATTCTGAAAATGACAGGTAGTTGGACTAAGTCATTTTTTGGTACTATCTGCATAAAGAGATCATGGTTTGTCCAGCTATCTCCTCCTACAGTTTTGGATATACAGCTTTAATATATTGTAGGATGTTCATACACATAATGGAGGTGTGCATGGCTACAGGATTTTCATTTTTTTTCAAATATATTGAAAATGACAGGTAGTTGGACTATGTCATTTTTGTCGAGCCTGCGATTTTTGTCGCAGAAAGGTCGACATAGGGATAGTGATCTGGCGGCGGAGGCGTCAGCTAATTTCTTAAAAACTTTATATTTTAGAAGCTAGAAGACCTGGATGCTTCATACTTTGTATATAGATGCCTTATGTTACAAAGTTTCCGTCTGTCATATGTCCATTGTCCTTGACCTCATTTTCATGGTTTAGTGACTACTTGGAAAAAAAGTTAAGATTTTTTGTAATGTTAATTTCTCTCTTATTATGAGTAATAGGATAACTATATTTGGTATGTGCATTATAACCTTGCAAGGTCCTCATGCCTGTCAGACAGTTTTCACTTGACAACGACCTCATTTCATGGATCAGTGAACAAGGTTAAGTTTTCGTGGTAAAGTCCATATCTCAGATACTATAAGCAATAGGTCAACTATATTTGGTATATGGAATGATTGTAAGGTGCATATGTATGTCTGTCAATTATCATCTGACCATGACCTCATTTTCATGGTTCATTGGTCAATCTTAAGTTTTCCTGGTTAAGTTTGTTTCTTAGATACTATATGCAATAGGTCAACTATATTTAAAGCATGTAATGATTGTAAGATGTACATGTCTGTCTGGCAGGGTTCATCTGACCTTGACCTCATTTTCATGGTTCATTGATCAATGTTAAGTTTTCCTGGTTAAGTTTGTTTCTTAGACACTATGTGCAATGTGCAATATGTCAACTCATTTTAAAGCATATTTGGTGTATGGAATGATTGTAAGGTGTACATATATTTCCAGTTTGGTTTATCTGACCTTGACCTCATTTTCTTGGATCATGTTAAGGTTATGTGATAGTTGTAGTAAAGCTTTATATTTAGGACTATCAACATAAAATCAATGGTTAGTAAAGAAGGCGAGACATTGCAGCGTGTGCACTCTTGTTTGGTACTAGCTGCCTAAAGAGATCATGGTTTGTCTGGCTATCTCCTCCTACAGTTACATCATCATACATAGTGTTAAATTTATAATTTCCTATGGTCAGGCGGGGCATCATTTTTGGCGTAACAGCGTAACAATTTCAAGTTGTATGCCAACATCACTGTTTGTCAAATCTAAAATATGTGGGGAGGGGAGGGGAGCAATGTCCATATCTATTTTTTTGCTAAATTGAAAATTAAGATTTTTTTGCACAGTACAATACATTTTATTTCAATCCCATTTGGGCTTTGATACCCAAGATGGGTTACTATGACCCATTTAGGTGATTGGTCCCAACTACTAGATTATACTGACACCTTCCATTTAAAAGTGCACCAACAACTGACCTGACCTGACCTTGAAAAATATTCTTTTCTACTAGATTATTTTGGGAAATAAGATAAAAAAAGTACAAATTCAAAGTATATATATGCAAAAAGAAAAAAATATTCCCCAGACACACGTATGTAATAATAATTTTTTAACTTTAATAAGTAAATAAATAAAAAAAATGGTCCTCACATCAATTTTTGACACACATTTAGATGGAATTTATGACATTAGCAACAGGAGTTATTGTTCTTCCCTTGAAAGATGATTTTTATCTCTTTTTTTTTGTGAGAAACAACATTAGATAGAGAGAATCTTCAATAATTAGAATGTTCATCAGAATACTAATTTAATAAACTTGTCAACATGGGTGAAAGATGTAATTGACTTCTTTTTGCATGCTTTGGGAGTGTAGTTATTACCCTTGCAGAAATGGTACTGTGCTAGCTCTGATAGAAAATATGTATTAGCCAATATGGTTGAAACCAACAAATTTTGGTTAGTTGCATACAGATTCCTAAGTCACAAAATTTTATTAAAATGTTTTTTATTATTCCCACGCCGTAGCGGTGGGGGCATTAAGTTTTACCCTTGTCCGTCTGTACGTACGTTTAAATACGAACGTACGTCTGTATGTCCCAAAATTGGTTTCCGTTCTCTAACTTGAGTTTGCCTCAACCAAATTTTATGAAACTTATTACCACAAAACACAGATCAAGTTTGAATTTTGGTGGCGTCACTTTAACCGTTCTAGAGTTATGCCCTCTTATAAATGGAAAAATTGCAAAATTTTTAGTTTCCGTTCTCTAACTTAAGTTTGCCTCAACCAAATGTTATGAAACTTATACACAATGCTTATTACCACAAAACACAGATCAAGTTTGAATTTTGGTGGCATCACTTTACCCGTTATGAGTTATGTCCCTTTATAAATGGAAAAATTGCAAAATTTTTATTTTCTTCTAAATATCAAGTAATTTTTAAAATTGTCCATGATTATAGTTGAATCAACTACAATCAACGCTTTATACAATGCAATGTTTAATTCTGACTTCCACTGATAAAACAGAGATCAAGTTGAATTTGGGTAGTGTCACTTTAACCATTATTGAGTTATGCCCCTTTATAAATCGAAAGATTGCAAAATTTTTAGTTTCCATTCTGTAACTTAAGTTTTCCCCAACCAAACATTATGAAACCTATACACAATATTCATTACCACAAAACTAAGATCAAGTACAAATTTTTTGTTTCCGTTTTCTAACTTTAGTTTGCCTCAACCAAATGTTATGAAACTTATACACAATGCTTATTACTACATAATACAGATTAAGTACGAAATTTGGTGACACTTTTACCATTCTTGAGTTATGTCCCTTTATAAACAAAAATTTTTCGTTTCCGTTCTCTAACTTTAGTTTGTCTCAACCAAATGTTATAAAACTTATACACAACCGTTCTAGAGTAACATGTATGCATGTTTACAAATAGAATAAATAACTTCGCTGAGCGCAGCTGGATACGAACGCAGATGTCCAACCCTGAAAAGTTGGGGCAAAAATGGACACAATATTCACGCTTGATACAAGTCTGAATTTGGATTGTAATTAAATTTTTGACACATAATAGGTTTCTGACACAGAATAACTGTAGTCAAAGAACTTCAAATTGGTTATATGATTTGAATTTATATTCAATTTTTGGTTTTATGCTGTTGTGAATTGACCCCCCCCCACCCCCACCCCAAAAAAAAATAATTTTACCCCGGTTTTTTGCTTTTGTGCAATACACTATGCTGTTGAATATTAACCCCCAAAAAAAAATATTTGAAGAAATTTTCTTTTAATTTCTGAAATCTGAAATGAAAAAAATTGTCCCCCCCCTCCAATTTTTATATGATATTATTATTTTATCGTATATTAATATGACGTTGGCGTCGTCGTCGTCGTCGTCCGAAGACACATTGGTTTTCGCACTCTAACTTTAGTTTAAGTGAATGGATCTCTTTGAAATTTTACCATAAGGTTCAATACCACAAAAGGAAGGTGGGGATTGATTTTGGGGGTTATGGTACCAACAGTTTTGGAATTAGGGGTCAAAAAGGGGCCAACAATAAGCATTTTCTAGTTTCCAGACAATAACTGTGGAACGGTGTATGGATCTCTCTGAAATTATACTACAAGTTTCCATACCACAAAGGGATGGTTAGGATTTGCTTTGGGGGGATTATGGCTCAAACCGTTTAGGAATTAGGGGTAAAAAAGGGGGAAAAACAAGGTTGTCCTGGTTAATGGACAAATACTTTAGTACATTTCGTACAAAACATAATTTAAAGCAGTGTAAGGGAGATAAATCAAATACATCATTGAAATTATCTCCCTTACACTGCTTTTAAATTATGTATAAAGTAATGGTTAATGAACAATTAAGATAATTTAAAACAGTGTAAAGGAGGTAATCCAAATACAACGTTTTGGTTACTTCCCTTACACTGCTTTTAAATTATGTTTAAAGAAATGCATATTTATAAAGGAAGACCAGTAAAAATATCTGCAAATGTTGCATCTTTTTTTTTTTACAAAAAAATCCATATGAAAGATTTGACACTATATTTTAAATTCTATTATAAAATAGATTTAGTTAGCACTATGGTAAATTTAAATGGGTAATTATGGTTGCAAACTCCATTGAATTGAGATTATGACCATATCTTGAGGGGAAAAAATTTTTTTGGGGAAAAAAGGGGGGGGGGGGGGGGTAAAAAGAAATTGTGGGGGGTCTTTTTTTTCTCATTTCAGATTTCAGAAATTAAAAAGAATTATTCTTCAAATATTATTTTTTTTTTAAATTTCAAATATTGAAAAATTTCAAGAAGTAATCTTTAATTGCACAGTATGGCGCATTAGATTTGTAAAATCTTTGACCACATTTATTTATTTGTTATGCCGAATCTAACCGTGTATTTAGATTTTTATTTTTGGGTCCAGTTTTCAAATTGGTCTACATTAAGGTCCAAAGGGTCAAAATTAAACTTTGTTTGATTTTAATTTAAGTTGAATATATGGGGTTCTTTGATATGCTGAATCTAAACATGTATTTAGATTTTTGATTTTTGGCCCAGTTTTCAAGTTGGTCCAAATTGGGGTCCAAAATTAAACTTTGTTTGATTTCATCAAAAATTGAATTATTGGGGTTCTTTGATATGCCAAATCTAACCGTGTATTTAGATTTTTAATTTTGGTTCCGGTTTTTTAAATTGGTCTACATTAAGGTCCAAAAGGTCCAAAATTAAACTTTCTTTGATTTTAACAAAAATTGAATTCTTGGGGTTCTTTGATATGCTGAATCTAAACATGTATTTTGATTTTTGGCCCAGTTTTCAAGTTGGTCCAAATTGGGGTCCAAAATTAAACTTTGTTTGATTTCAACAAAAATTGAATATATGGGGTTCTTTGATATGCTGAATCTAACTATGTATTTAGATTTTTTATTTGTTGGCCCGCTATCAAATTGGTTCATATTGACGTCAAAAGGGTCCAAAATTAAACTTCGTTTGATTTCATCAAAAATTGAATTAGTGGGGTTCTTTGATATGCCAAATCTAACCGTGTATTTAGATTTTTAATTTTGGGTCCTGTTTTTTAAATTGGTCTACATAAAGGTCCAAAGGGTCCAAAATTAAACTTAGTTTGATTTTAACAAAAATTGAATTCTTGGGGTTCTTTGATATGCTGAATCTAAACATGTGTTTAGATTTTTGATTATGGGCCCGGTTTTCAAGTTTGTCCAAGTTGGGGTCCAAAATTAAACTTTGTTTGATTTCAACAAAAATTGAATATATGGGGTTTTTTGATATGCTGAATCTAAACATGTATTTAGATTTTAGATTTTTGGCCCAGTTTTCAAGTTGGTCCAAATTGGGGTCCAAAATTAAACTTTGTTTGATTTCAACAAAAATTGAATATATGGGGTTCTTTGATATGCTGAATCTAACCTTGTATTTAGATTTTTTATTTGTGGGCCCTCTATCAAATTGGTTTATATTGAGGTCAAAAGGGTCCAAAATTAAACTTTGTTTGATTTTATCAAAAATTGAATTATTGGGGTTCTTTGATATGCAAAATCTAACCGTGTTTTTAGATTTTTAATTGTGGGTCCCGTTTTTTTTAAATTAGTCTACATCCAAAGGGTCCAAAATAAAACTTTGTTTGATTTTAACAAAAATTAAATTCTTGGGGTTCTTTGATATGCTGAATCTAAACATGTGTTTAGATTTTTGATTATGGGCCCAGTTTTCAAGTTGGTCCAAGTTGGGGTCCAAAATTAAACTTTTTTTTATTTCAACAAAAATTGAATATATGGGGTTCTTTGATATGCTGAATCTAACCATGTATTTAGATTTTTTATTTGTGGGCCCCGCTATCAAATTGGTTTATATTGAGGTCAAAAGGGTCCAAAATTAAACTTTGTTTGATTTCATCAAAAATTGAATTATTGGGGTTCTTTGATATGCAAAATCTAACCGTGTATTTAGATTTTTAAATTTGGGGCCTGTTTTTTTAAATTGGTCTACATTAAGGTCCAAAGGGTCCAAAATTAAACTTTGTTTGATTTTAACAAAAATTGAATTCTTGGGGTTCTTTGATATGCTGAATCTAAACATGTGTTTAGATTTTTGATTATGGGCCCAGTTTTCAAGTTTGTCCAAGTTGGGGTCCAAAATTAAACTTTGTTTGATTTCAACAAAAATTGAATATATGGGGTTCTTTGATATGCTGAATCTAACCATGTATTTTGATTTTGGACATTGGACCATAATAGGTAAATTAAAAAAATTCAAGTTCTTAGACCACATTCTTTCTGTGTCAGAAACCTATGCTGTGTCAAATATTTAATCACAATCCAAATTCAGAGCTGTATCAAGCTTGAATGTTGTGTCCATACTTGCCCCAACTGTTCAGGGTTCGACCTCTGCGGTCGTATCAAGCTGCGCCCAGCGAAGCATTTTATTTTCACCTCCCCCCCTTTCCCTTATTCCAAAAAAAAATTCTTTCCCTCAAGATATGGTCAGTATCTCAATTCAAATTTCTAATGGAGTTTGCAACCATAAATACCCATTTAATAAAATTGAGAATGGAAATGGGGAATGTGTCAAAGAGACAACAACCCGACCATAGAGCAGACAACAGCCGAAGGCCACCAATGGGTTTCCAATGCAGCGAGAAACTCCCGCACCCGGAGGCGTCCTTCATCTGGCCCCTAAACAAACATGTATACCAGTCCACCGACAATGGACACCATACCAAACTCCAAATTATACACAAGAAACTAAAATTAAAAATGATACAAGACTAACAAAGGCCAGAGGCTCCTGACTTGGGACAGGCGCAAAAATGCGGCGGGGTTAAAGATGTTTTTTGAGATCTCAACCCTCCCCCTGTACCTCTAGCCAATGTTGAAAAAACAAACGTACAACAGTACGCACAGTAAAACTCAGTTTAAGAGAAGTCCGAGTCCGATGTCAGAATAGGAAACAAAAGAAAATAAACAAAATGACAATAATACATAAATAACAACAGACTACTAGCAGTTACTGACATGCCAGCTCCAGACCTCAATTAAACTGATTGAAAGATTATGTCTTCATCATATGAATATCAGGCACAATCCCTCCTGTTAGGGGTTTAGTATTATACCATCATAAAATATATGAGAAGAACATAACCCGTGTCATGCCAACAACTGGTTTTAGTATAAATATATTTAATTCCGATGCAAAGACCCTATAAGTGATTCAATATTAAAGCCAAAATATGCAATCTTTAATGACCTGACAACAGTATCGTAACTATATCCCTTCTTAATAAGTCTGTTTAAAGGTTTTGTTAGCTTTTGAAGTGAATACTGACATTTTTGTGCTTTGTAAAGAATATTACCATAAAAGATTGGATGTGAAATACCTGAACGTATAAGATGTCTGCATGTTGAGTTATATTTACGAATGATGTCCCTATACCGATGATAAAATTTAGTAAATGTTTTGACTAGTTTATGATATCGAAAACCCTGGTGTAATAATTTTTCAGTAATACATAAATTTCTCTCGCTAAAATCTAATACGTTGTTACATACACAAGCGAATTGTACAAGTTGAGATATATAAACACCATAAGATGGTGACAAGGGAACGTCACCATCTAAAAATGGATAATTAACGATAGGAAATGAAAAATCATCTCTTTTATCATAAATTTTTGTATTAAGCTTCCAGTTAATGATATAGATATCAAGATCGAGGAAAGGACAGTGGTCATTGTTAGTATTAGCTTTATTTTAAGTAAGTTCAACAGGATAAATTTCTTTAGTATACATACTGAAGTCATCATTATTGAGAGCCAATATATCATCCAAATATCTAAAAGTATTGTTAAATTTTTGTATCAGATGTTGTTTCGATGGGTCTTTGCTGATTTTAGTCATAAATTGTAACTCATAACAATACAAAAACTGGTCCGCAATAAGTTGTGCACAGTTAGTCCCCATTGGAATTCCGATAACTTAACGATATACGGAATCTCCAAAGCGAACAAAAATGTTATCAAGTAAAAATTCAAGTGCAGATATAGTATCAAAGCATGTCCAATTGACATAGCTCTTTTGGTTGTTGCTACTAAAAAATGACCTAAAAGAGTTTGAACATATGTATTCGCATTCCGACTTTTTAAATGCCCATTTAATTAGGTGTGTGAATTTTTTCTTAATAAGAATATGAGGCAAAGTGGTATATAGGGTAGAAAAATCAAAACTTTGAACAGATTCAAAATCAGTTCACCAATATATGCATGCAATTTATCAAGTACTTCCAACGAGTTTTTGACACTCCAAAAGTAGTTAATTCCACTATTTTCAAAGGCCTTATTTGAACAATTTATTATCAGGTTTTTGATTGTACCAAGTGTACTAGTAAGTAGAATAGACAATTTAGTAGTGGAACAATGACTTGAAGACGAAATAAATCTATATTTGTAAGGTGATTTGTGTAGCTTCGGAAGCCAGTACATAGTTGGGACTTTCATTGTATTTGGTTCTGCTTGTAAAGAAGTAGCTAATAGTTTATGTTTGTTACAGATATCGTTTTCTGAAAATGAAGTCAGTTGGAATGTTGGTGAATTCGTGATTTCCTTTTGCAGAACCTCAATGTAAAATTTACGTCAAACTATAATGATATTATTAGCAGCTTTATCAGCCGGGACAAAAACAAATTCCTTGGCTAGTTCTTTTAGTTTATGTTTGATACGAGAAATAGGATTTTTATGGTTGTTGTTAAGGTTAAAATGTTCTTTAAAATGTTGTATACGTATATCAACTATCTTCATTACTGAATTAAAAAAAGAGTCCAAAGATTTTTTGTCAGCTTTTTCCCGTTTTATCCATTTCAAACAGTAAGCACGAAGTGAGTCGTGGATGATATTACGACACTCATTCCAATTAATAATTGACGGGGGACGATATTTAGGTCCTTTACTGAGGAATGATTTTAACTCTCGGTCGCGAACGATGTTAAGGTCTCCTGTTATAACATGGGAAATGGGGCCATAAGTGTATTCGAAATTACTACATTTACATGACTGAGGTGTATTTTCACTGATATTTACATCTTTACAGACTTGGCTATAATTAAACACAAATGTTCGGGTAGATTTCCTGTAAATATAACAAATAAGAGGGAGTTCAGTATTATCAAAATATCAAGGAATTTGTTCTTTAACAGAATGTTCGTTAAAAATACCGGCAATATTTACAAAATCAAAACCTTTATTGACATACTTTATTTTAATAAAATGTTTTTTATGATCTTCAGGGCGATCAATTTTGGGAAACAGTTTAGAATAACAATATGCCATTATAATTTGAACGATTTCATATTTAGGACTGCAATATGAAATTGTGTTGCAATCCTCTAAAATTTTATTTAATTTATTTATAGGTAAAGAACAGAGCTTGGTTAATAGGTAATGTCTGCCGTTGTTTTTTGAAATAGAAATTAGGTCCGAAATATTTGTATGGTTGGTCCGAAATTTTCTTTGATTGCGATTTTTTCTTCGCCCATGAGAACGGTTTTTACGAACAGTTTTAGAAACTATATCCAAAATGTTAACAGAATCGGTTCTTGATATATTACCAATTCCCATGATATTATCATTTAGACCGAGAGGGTAGACTGTCTGTAATTTTTTAATCCAATTTAATTCAATCATACATCATAAAAGTCTTAAAATATAAAATGACATAAATAGTCATGGCTAAAATTAATATTAATTAATAGTAACTGCTAAAAATAAATTGACAGCTAATCACCTCAAGACAATCATCATTTCTTAATACATAATTTACAAGCAGTGTAAGAGAGGTAATCAAACATTGTTCTTTAAAATTGATTTCGATTACCTCCCTTACACTACTTTTAAATTGTCTCAATTGTCCTTTAACCAGAGAAACCCTTGTTTTTCCCCTTTTTTTGCCCATAATTCCTAAATGGTTTGAGCCATAACCCCCAAAGTCAATCCTAACCATCCCTTTGTAGTATGTAAACTTGTGGTAAAATTTCAGAGAGATTCATACACTTTAACACAAGTTATTGTCTGGAAACTACAAAAATGCTTATTTGGGCCCCTTTTTTGGCCCCTATTTCCTAAACAGTTGGGACCATAACCCCAAAATCAATCCCAACTTTCCTTTAGTGGTTATAAACCTTGTGTTAAAATTTCATTGATTTCTATTTACCTATACTAAAGTTATTATCCGGAAACCATCTGTCTTCGGACGACGCCGACGCTGACCACGACGACAACAACAACATGATACCAATATACGACTAAAAATTTTTTAATTTTTGCGATCGTATAAAAACTGCTGAATTTTTAGTTTCTGTTCTCTACTTAAGTTAGCCTCAACCAAATGTTATGAGACTTACACACAATGCTAATTACCACAAAACTCAGATCAAGTTCAAATTTGGGTAGCGTCACTCTTACCGTTCTTCAGTTATGTCCCTTTATAACTATATGATATGCAAGTGGGGGCATCATCTGTGTCCACATGTGGACACTATCCACATTTATTGGATAATATATTGGTAATTCTGACATGTCTGAGGCCTTTTGAAAAAAACCACAATAATGTTTGAATATTTTATTTTATATTTTCATCAATAAACATGAAGACTAATGAGAATCGTAACATACAGTTATGGTTGATAATTTGTTTTAAAAGTAAAACATTGCATCAGTTAGTCATAACATTTAAAACAACAACTTTGGGACATATTTATATCATGTATATTAATAGCTGCTAAGGTTATATATAGCTATTGATGCAAATAATCCAATATAATGATAGCAGGAAAAATAATATCTGATATCTTGCAAGTTTCCTTCAATGTTAGTTGTTTTATTGATAAACATAATTGTTTTCAATTCAATGCAGAATTTGATTTGAGATGAGTTGTTATTTCATATTTTCAATTAATATGAAACTACCGGTATAAGAAAATGTGGTATCATTGCAAATATGAGACAACTGACCATAAAAGCTCAAATGATATGGATGTATTATTATTAGTTATTGAAGTCGAAGCCAATTACAACTAGTAAATATATCATGTTTTCCAGACTAAAAAAAATAAATCAGTACGTACACATCCTATGGATTTAGTGAAAAGATGTAATTAACAGTCTGAGAAAAACGTGATCATACTAAATAAAACAATTAGAAGATACCAAGTGTGTATTTGCAAAAAAGTTTTATAATGAAGGAGAAATCCATGTCCAAAGACAATAAGCCAAATTACAGTCTAAAACTTACTACTCAAAACAAGACTATTACACAACATTTATAACTTTTAATACCATAAGCTTGGATTCAACTCAGATGTATTATATACAGTTTACTTAGATTTATTTTTATAGAAAAAGAAACAAGCTGTTGAATAAATCTTATAGAAAACACCTGCTGTTGAATATTGTATCATCACAGAGATATGAAGTATTTGTTGCCGTTGGTGATTCTAATTTATAACTGTCTAATGATACAAGGTAAGTAAAAGATTAATGTATATATGTAATAAGGTAGTTTTTGTATTCAAAAGTTTTATTTGTCATTTTTGGAAAATATTTTATTTTGATATTATTACAAGCATGACAAGTGTGGACACAGATCAATGTGGATAGTATGTATGGATGTTTGACAGTGTTTCATGTTGACATAGAGTTCTATATATATTAAACTGTGTTGCACAATGACAGCTTTACTGAGCCAAACACTTAACGTTAGCAGTATTGTTTATTTAATACTTTGTTTTAATGTTCAAGACTGTCATGGAGACACTAATTGCATTGATTACTAAATGATTATGATAAAATATGTTCTACACCTTTGATTTAGGATACATTTGTAGCTAGGAGAGGAACACAAAGTCCATTTCTTCATGATGTGATTTTTTATATGGGAGATGGTATTGGAGAACATGCATGCATGTACTATTTGTATTGTTATATTTATGTTTCTTTGTGGTGGATCTTCCCAGTACCATCAGTAAAATATTTCATTTAAATGTCAAAATTGTTTCTCAGATTAGAAGATATTTAATTGTGCGAATATGTTCTATTTATCTAAAAAGTTATAGAATTTAAAATGAAAAAGGTATTGCAAAAATATTCTTGTTCCAAGATTTTTTTGTTATATGAATACAAATATTAGTGAAGCCAGTACAGTATTAAGCTAGTTTTGTTGTGGTATGAAAGTGCTGTTATTAACATTTACTGTTAATTCACACAATTTGACAAATTGACAAATGAATGATAGATGTTGAACAATGAAATATAATTTTAGAAATCAATTAGGGCAGAAAGGTCCTTTTTTACAATACTGAATGACACTTACATCTACTCAGGACTCTGTTATCAGTAGGCAGTGCAGAAGTTTAAAAAAGTGTAACAAAATCACCTAGCATCATATTCATGTTCATGATATTGCTAGTAGCACGAGGATCTGAAGTCCTGAAACAAAAAACCTTTAATTTTATATCATATTTTCAGTATACATGTACGGTATAAATGGTATAAATGGGGAACACCGGTTAAAACTTTCACAAAGTTGTGGTAAAATGATTCGGTACCTAAATTGCTTCATGCACAAATTGATATAGGCTGAGTACCCCTCTGTTTAATATGAGATCATACATCCACCTAATCATAGTAAACTGAAAAACAAACAATCAAAACTATAAAATGTTATTAGACTGTCACTTATCACTTATCAGTGTCTATAGCTATTTACCATCAAAACTGAATCAATAATATAATACTCAGATTGATGTCCCTCTCTAATGTCCAAATGAAATAAGATTCCTAATCTATCACCAATTAAATACCCCTCTAATCATGCTCATGGACAGCTATTTGATGTTTTCAAATCAATGCCCCAAAATATTGGCTTCTCTAATTGACATCCTTTTTACAGACTAGCCGCAATGAAATCACAGTTTTAGTAAATGGTAGGTGGAACATTAACATGCTAAAACTCAAAAAATTTTAAATGTTATATTTTAAATCTTGCAAATACATGTAATTACATATTTTTATTAGTACAACTCTTTTCAATAATTAACTTTTACAAAAATCTTCTCCTCTGAAACTACTGGGCCAAATTTAACCAAACTTGGCCACAATGATCATTGAGGTATCTAGTTTAAAAAAAATGTGTCAGGTGACCCGGCCAACCAACCAAGATGGCCGCCATGGCTAAAAATAGAACATAGGGGTAAAATGTAGATTTTGGCTTATTTCTCTGAAACCAAATTAAATCATTTCTGCATTTGCTGTTCTAAAAAAGGAAAGGAGAAAATGTAGCCTTTTAAACTTATAGAGGGGGAGGGGAACAGGGATTAATTATGTTTGAAACAACTTTTCTAAAGGATGGATCAACTTTTCAATATTGACAATAAATAATTAAGATTGAAGTCCATCTGGGAACAGTATATCTGTATTATATAGATTCCAAATTGTGGACAAACCCAACATCAAATTATGATAATGTTCTATGATAGGATATCAAATTAAAAGACAGACAGTAAATTACAATGCAGAGACGAATTAATTGTCGCAAAGGTGATACAATCAAATAAGTCTTTCCTGCATACATCATGTACATGTCATGTGTAAAATGGGATATACCATTTTCAGGGCTGTACTGTCCTTCATATTTAGGCCAATTGCACACAGCAAAATATAAAGAACATGTTTACTTTATATAATGTTTCTTTATTAAGGAAGTTTATCAGCAAATCAAACTTAGTAACATACCTTAATTGTACATGTATGTTACTTAATAACTCGACTCGGAATGTAAACAATCCCTAAAATATATGGTCAGATCATGTTTACTTATGTCATATGTTTTCGTACTATGTATGCTTTTTCAATGGAAATCGTGACATCATAATGCATTCTTAATAGAACAAAAACTCATGAGACGAGGATAATGTATATAAAATCCTCTATAGCGATTTTTATAAAGCCTTTAAAGGTGAAAGACGTAGAATTCACGAAATTTACAGAGATTCCGTTGATTTTATCAGTTGAATAGACAGAAATGAGATTAAATATACATACATGTACACAAAGGTCTATTAGACAGTTGAAGTGTAAACAGTAATTCAGTTTTATTTGTTGGTTGATACAGACATACAATACATTATTGTATTAACCTCATGTTACAAATTTACAGTTTATGAATGTAATTATAGATTATCGTTGGTCATCTATTTTCTCGCTTGAGCCGGTACGGCGAAAGTGAGAATAGCAATCGAGTTGAGATGACCAATGATAATCTGTTTATTGCTATTTTACCTATGAAGACGTTGTTAATTTCATTGACAACGGCACATGCGCCCTTAGTTTCTAGCGATAATTTTTCATATCACTCTACTGTGCTGAGAAAGGAAATTTTCAGTCAGTAAGATCAAAGGAAAATTTCGTAAAATATCGATAATAATATTTCTATATAAATTATAGATAATACTGAAGAATGTTCTGGTATCTTTATGAATTTTCCCATTTGATCTTTTTATTATTGAAAACGGCATAAAAAATCATCCCATTATCTTTGGTTGCTATAATAAGACGCTTTACCTGTACAGTTGTTGCTAGGGTGCTCTTTGAGGTCTGCATTAAACCGTAGTATAAATACTGGGTAGCTATACAGTTTAAGTTGTTACTGACCTTGCAAGGGCTGCAAAGCCAGTCAAGGTCGTTAAAAACATCCATCGTCATCAAAGTTGTCATTTGTACAGAAGACGTTTAAGGAAGAAGATCAGGAAAGCAGGAGAGTGAAGAGTTAAAAGCAGGATTAGTTAAATAGTAAAGTGTTTGAAACCTGCTGACAGGATATAGAAAGGCTGAAACACTTGGTTCGGTACAAATTTCCAAACTGGTGCTAGGGTTTAACGTTACACATCTCTCACTATTGCAGTTAGTGTTTGCTGTTAAACCATACCTTTGTGCTACCCTGTTGTTCCAACAGTTATAGACATATATTTAAATAAAGTTTCATACCACTTCAAATAGTTTCCATACATTTGTTTTAATAGGTTCTATACATTAAGGTTTCAGCCCAGTTTCGTACATTTAGGTTTCTGCCTATTTCCAAACATTTGGTTTGAACGAATATCAGACTGAAAGGGTTTTAAACAGTTTTGATTTACCAGGTTCGGGTTAAGTTGATAGGTGTTGAAATTCACTTTAAATAGTATTTAATTGACTTTAGAAATTTTGCATTGCTCTTCAAATCCCAGGAAACTGGTACACATCATAAACTCGAGGATAAATATATTAAAACGCCCTGTTCGGTTGCACGTTACACTCTTCTCATGGGTTTCTGTACTATTAAGAATGCAGTGATGTGATATTTTCCACTGAAAAAGCATGCATAGCATAGAATGTAGTACAAATTCATATGACCAGAGATACATTAAGGCCTTTCCCCTCCGCCCCTTTTCCCGTTCATAAATGTAACATATACATATATCCTAAATAAACTGCTCAACTGGGCGCAGCTTGATACGACCGCAGAGGTCGAACCCTGAACAGTTGGGGCAAGTATGGACACAACATTCAAGCTTGATACAGCTTATAGGTTTCTGACACAGAATGAATGTGGTCTAAGAACTTAAAATTTTATAATTTACCTATTATGGTCCAATATCCAAAATCTAAATACATGGTTAGATTCAGCATATCAAAGAATCCACAGAATTCAATTTTTGATGAAATAAATCAAAGTTTTATTTTGGACCCTTTTGACCTCAATGTGGACCAATTTGATAACGGGGCCCAAAAATCAAAATACATTGTTAGATTCAGCATATCAAAGAAGCCCATATATTCAATTTTTGTTGAAATCAAACAAAGTTTAATTTTGGACCCCAGCTTGGACCAACTTGAAAACTGGGCCCATAATCAAAAATCTAAACACATGTTTAGATTCAGCATATCAAAGAACCCCAAGAATTCAATTTTTGTTAAAATCAAACTGAGTTTAATTTTGGACCCTTTGGACCTTAATGTAGACCAATTTAAAAAACGGGACCAAAATTAAAAATCTAAATACACGGTTAGATTTGGCATATCAAAGAACCCACCTAAATTCAATTTTTGATGAAATCAAACAAAGTTTAATTTTGGACCCTTTTGACCTCAATATGAACCAATTTGATAGCAGGGCCCACAAATAAAAAATCTAAATACATGGTTAGATTCAGCATATCAAAGAACCCCTCATATTCAATTTTTGTTGAAATCAAACAAAGTTTAATTTTGGACCCCAACTTGGACCAACTTGAAAACTGGGCCCAAAATCAAAAATCTAAATACATGTTTAGATTCAGCATATCAAAGAACCCCATATATTCAATTTTTGTTAAAATCAAACTAAGTTTAATTTTGGACCCTTTGGACCTTAATGTAGACCAATTTGAAAACTGGACCCAAAATTAAAAATCTAAATACACAGTTAGATTCGGCATAACAAATAAATAAATGTGGTCAAAGATTTTACAAATCTAATGCGCCATACTGTGCAATTAAAGATTACTTCTTGAAATTTTTCAATATTTGAAATTTGAATAAAAAATAATATTTGAAGAATAATTCTTTTTAATTTCTGAAATCTGAAATGAGAAAAAAATTGACCCCCCACAATTTCTTTTTACCCCCCCCCCCTTTTTCCCCAAAAAAATTCTTTCCCTCAAGATATGGTCATAATCTCAATTCAAATTTCCAATGGAGTTGGCAACCATAATTACCCATTTAAATTTACCATAGTGCTAACTTAATCTATTTTATAATAGAATTAAAAATATAGTGTCAAATCTTTCATATGGATTTTTTTGTAAAAAAAAAAGATGCAACATTTGCAGATATTTTTACTGGTCTTCCTTTATAAATATGCATTTCTTTAAACATAATTTAAAAGCAGTGTAAGGGAAGTAACCAAAACGTTGTATTTGGATTACCTCCCTTACACTGTTTTAAATTATCTTTATTGTTCATTAACCATTACTTTATGCATAATTTAAAAGCAGTGTAAGGGAGATAATTTCAATGATGTATTTGATTTATCTCCCTTACACTGCTTTAAATTATGTTTTGTATTAAAGTATTTGTCCATTAACCAGGACAACCTTGTTTTCCCCCTTTTTTGCCCCTAATTCCTAAACGGTTTGAGCCATAACCCCCCAAAGCAAATCCTAACCATCCCTTTGTGGTATGGAAACTTGTGGTATAATTTCAGAGAGATCCATACACCGTTCCACAAGTTATTGTCTGGAAACTAGAAAATGCTTATTTTTGGCCCCTTTTTGGCCCCTAATTCATTAACTGTTGGTACCATAACCTCCAAAATCAATCCCAACCTTCCTTTTGTGGTATTTAACCTTATGGTCAAATTTCAAAAAGATCCATTCACTTAAACTAAAGTTAGAGTGCGAAAACCAATGACCAATAGACAAATCTGACAACCTGTTTGTGGGTTGCTGCCCCTGAATTGATAATTTTAAGGAAATTTTGCCGTTTTTGGTTATTATCTTGAATATTATAATAGAAAGAGATAAACTGTAAACAGCAATAATGTTCAGCAAAGTAAGATCTACAAATAAGGTAACTTGACCAAAATGGTCAGTCGACCCCTTTAGGAGTTATTGCCCTTAATAGTCAATTTTTAACAATTTTTCGTAAATTTTTGTAATCTTTTACAAAAATCTTCTCCACTGAAACTACTAAGACAAATTTTACCAAACTTGTCCACAATCATCATTAGGGTATCTAGTTTAGGTAGCACTCCACAGTTAGGTGTGTAGTTTCGCATTTTGGCCCTGTGGATTTTTCAGATATGATAGCTAGTGTAGAATAAAATTCATTTTTGAATAGCTGAAGATTAAATAGCCTTCATAGTGGGTTTATAGGAACATCAAGATTATGTAATGTATATAATATGGGCTGTTTTCTGTATGACAGTCCGTATTTTCATATCCATACCAAATATTGGTCCGGCAATTATTGTAATGTTTTTTTCCAACTTTTTGTCGCACGAACTTTGCAATTAAATTTTACGAAAAAATGAGGCGAAAGCCACCCATTTTTTATTTGATCATTTGGTAGAATTATATCAACAGTTTCTGAAAAGGTATCACTGAATGGCATTGAAATTCTAGTTTGAACCAAATTTTGGGGGAATATGTGACATTTTTACCTCCCTTTTTGCAATATTTTATGGTAAATAAATGCAGAATGTTGCCATGGATACACAAAAAAGGAATTATATTTCACCATTTTAACTTTTAAAAATCAAAGCCAGGAATAGGAGATGATAAAACATTTTGTGGTTCAATTTTAATGTTTTTTTCTAACTGTGGAGTGCTACCTTAAAAAATGTGTCCGATGACCCCGCCTGCGAACCAAGATGGCCAACATGGCTAAAAAATAGTACATAGAGTAAAATGCAGTTTTTGGCTCATATCTCTGAAACCAAAGCATTTAGAGCAAATCTGACGAGGATAAAATTGTTCATTAGGTCAAGATCTATCTGCCCTGAAATTTTCAGACCAATCAGGCAACCCGTTGTTGAGTTGCTGCCCCTGAATTGGTAATTTTAAGAAAATTTTGCAGCTTTTGGTTATTATCTTGAATATTATTATAGATAGAGATAAACTGTAAACAGGAATAATGTACAGCAAAGTAAAATCTACAAGTAAGTCAACATGACCAAAATTGTCAATTGACCCCTTGAGGAGTTATTGCCCTTTATAGTCAATTTTTATACGACCGCAAAAAAATTTTGTGGTCGTATATTGGTATGACGTTGGCGTCGTCGTCGTCGTCCGAAGACACATTGGTTTTCGCACTCTAACTTTAGTTTAAGTGAATCGATCTTTTTGAAATTTGACCATAAGGTTAAATACCACAAAAGGAAGGTTGGGATCGATTTTGGGGGTTATGGTACCAACAGTTAAGGAATTAGGGGCCAAAAAGGGGCCAAAAATAAGCATTTTCTAGTTTCCAGACAATAACTGTGGAATGGTGTATGGATCTCTCTGAAATTATACTACAAGTTTCCATACCACAAAGAGATGGTTAGGATTTGCTTTGGGGGGTTATGGCTCAAACCGTTTAGGAATTAGGGGCAAAAAGGGGGAAAAACAAGGTTGTCCTGGTTAATGGACAAATACTTTAGTACAAAACATAATTTAAAGCAGTGTAAGGGAGATAAATCAAATACATCATTGAAATTATCTCCCTTACACTGCTTTTAAATTATGTATAAAGTAATGGTTAATGAACAATAAAGATAATTTAAAACAGTGTAAGGGAGGTAATCCAAATACAACGTTTTGGTTACTTCCCTTACACTGCTTTTGAATTATGTTTAAAGAAATGCATATTTATAAAGGAAGACCAGTAAAAATATCTGCAAATGTTGCATCTTTTTGTTTTACAAAAAAATCCATATGAAAGATTTGATACTGTATTTTTAATTCTATTATAAAATAGATTAAGTTAGCACTATGGTTAATTTAAATGGGTAATTATGGTTGCCAACTCCATTGGAAATTTGAATTGAGATTATGACCATATCTTGAGGGAAAGAATTTTTTGGGGGAAAAAGGGGGGGGGGGGGGATAAAAAGAAATTGTGGGGGGTCAATTTTTTCTCATTTCAGATTTCAGAAATTAAAAAGAATTATTCTTCAAATATTTTTTTTTTTTCAAATTTCAAATATTTAAAAATTTCAAGAAGTAATCTTTAATTGCACAGTATGGCGCATGAGATTTGTAAAATCTTTGATCACATTTATTCATTTGTTATGCCGAATCTAACAGTGTATTTAGATTTTTATTTTTGGGTCCAGTTTTCAAATTGGTCTACATTAAGGTCCAAAGGGTCCAAAATTAAACTTTGTATGATTTTAGCAAAAATTGAATATATGAGGTCCTTTGATATGCTGAATCTAAACATGTCTTTAGATTTTTGATTTTTGGCCCAGTTTTCAAGTTGGTCCAAATTGGGGTCCAAAATTAAACTTTGTTTGATTTCAACAAAAATTGAATATATGGGGTTCTTTGATATGCTGAATCTAACCATTTATTTAGATTTTTTATTTGTGGACCCCGTTATCAAATTGGTTCATATTGAGGTCAAAAGGGTCCAAAATTAAACTTTGTTTGATTTCATCTAAAATTGAATTATTGGGGTTCTTTGATATTCCAAATCTAACCGTGTATTTAGATTTTTAATTTTGGGTCCTGTTTTTTAAATTGGTCTACATTAAGGTCCAAAGGGTCCAAAATTAAACTTAGTTTGATTTTAACAAAAATTGAATTCTTGGGGTTCTTTGATATGCTGAATCTAAACATGTATTTAGATTTTTGATTATGGGCCCAGTTTTCAAGTTGGTCCAAATTGGGGTCCAAAATTAAACTTTGTTTGATTTCAACAAAAATTGAATATATGAGGTTCTTTGATATGCTGAATCTAACCATGTATTTAGATTTTTTATTTGTGGGCCCCGCTATCAAATTGGTTCATATTGAGGTCAAAAGGGTCCAAAATTAAACTTTGTTTGATTTCATCAAAAATTGAATTATTGGGGTTCTTCGATATGCCAAATCTAACCGTGTTTTTAGATTTTTAATTTTGGTCCCGTTTTTTAAATTGGTCTTCATTGAGGTCCAAAGGGTCCAAAATTAAACTTAGTTTGATTTTAACAAAAATTGAATTCTTGGGGTTCTTTCATATGCTGAATCTAAACATGTGTTTAGATTTTTGATTATGGGCCCAGTTTTCAAGTTGGTCCAAGTTGGGGTCCAAAATTAAACTTTTTTTGATTTCAACAAAAATTGAATATATGGGATTCTTTGATATGCTGATTCTAACCATGATTTAGATTTTTTATTTGTGTGCCCCGCTATCAAATTGGTTCATATTGACGTCAAAAGGGTCCAAAATTAAACTTCGTTTGATTTCATCAAAAATTGAATTATTGGGGTTCTTTGATATTCCAAATCTAACCGTGTATTTAGATTTTTAATTTTAAGTCCCGTTTTTTAAATTGGTCTACATTAAGGTCCAAAGGGTCCAAAATTAAACTTAGTTTGATTTTAGCAAAAATTGAATTCTTGGGGTTCTTTGATATGCTGAATCTAAACATGTGTTTAGATTTTTGATTATGGGCCCAGTTTTCAAGTTGGTCCAAATTGGGGTCCAAAATTAAACTTTGTTTGATTTCAACAAAAATTGAATATATGAGGTTCTTTGATATGCTGAATCTAACCATGTATTTAGATTTTTTATTTGTGGGCCCCGCTATCAAATTGGTTCATATTGAGGTCAAAAGGGTCCAAAATTAAACTTTGTTTGATTTCATCAAAAATTGAATTATTGGGGTTCTTCGATATGCCAAATCTAACCGTGTTTTTAGATTTTTAATTTTGGTCCCGTTTTTTAAATTGGTCTTCATTGAGGTCCAAAGGGTCCAAAATTAAACTTAGTTTGATTTTAACAAAAATTGAATTCTTGGGGTTCTTTCATATGCTGAATCTAAACATGTGTTTAGATTTTTGATTATGGGCCCAGTTTTCAAGTTGGTCCAAGTTGGGGTCCAAAATTAAACTTTTTTTGATTTCAACAAAAATTGAATATATGGGATTCTTTGATATGCTGATTCTAACCATGATTTAGATTTTTTATTTGTGTGCCCCGCTATCAAATTGGTTCATATTGACGTCAAAAGGGTCCAAAATTAAACTTTGTTTGATTTCATCAAAAATTGAATTATTGGGGTTCTTTGATATTCCAAATCTAACCGTGTATTTAGATTTTTAATTTTAAGTCCCGTTTTTTAAATTGGTCTACATTAAGGTCCAAAGGGTCCAAAATTAAACTTAGTTTGATTTTAACAAAAATTGAATTCTTGGGGTTCTTTGATATGCTGAATCTAAACATGTATTTAGATTTTTGATTATGGGCCCAGTTTTCAAGTTGGTCCAAATTGGGGTCCAAAATTAAACTTTGTTTGATTTTAACAAAAATTGAATATATGGGGTTCTTTGATATGCTGAATCTAACCATGTATTTTGATTTTGGACATTGGACCATAATAGGTAAATTAAAAAAAATCAAGTTCTTAGACCACATTCTTTCTGTGTCAGAAACCTATGCTGTGTCAAATATTTAATAACAATCCAAATTCAGAGCTGTATCAAGCTTGAATGTTGTGTCCATACTTGCCCCAACTGTTCAGGGTTCAACCTCTGCGGTCGTATCAAGCTGCGCCCCAGCGAAGCATTTTATTTACAATTTTCATAAATTTTGTAAATTTTTTGTAAATTTTTACAAAATATTTTCCACTGTAACTACTGGGCCAAGTTCATTATATATATAATAGTAAGGAGCAAGAATGTTCAGTAAAGTAACATCTACAAACACATTACCATCACCAAAACACAATTTTGTCATGAATCCATCTGTGTCCTTTGTTTAATATGCACATAGACCAAGGTGAGCGACACAGGCTCTTTAGCGCCTCTAGTTTTGCTCTAGTGAAATACTCTATGCTGTTGCGTACCCCCTTTTTTGGCAAAAAGAAATATTATTTGAAGAAATTTTCTTTTTAATTTCTGTAATCTGAAATGAAAAAAAAAATTGCCCCCACAATTTCTTTTTACCCCCCCCCTTTTTTTTCCTCCCCCCCCCCCCACTCCTTTTCCAAAAAAAAAATTCTTTCCCTCAAGATATGGTCATAATCTCAAGTCAAATTTCCAATGGAGTTTGCAACCATAATTACCAATTTAAATACATCATTAAAGTCTTAAAATAGAAAAAAAAATCCCCCCCCATATTTTTGAACCCCCTTATGATTCATCACCCCCAAACTCAATCCCAGCCTTCCCTTTGAGGTTTGGTACCTTGCAGTACAATTTCAGAGAGATCCATACACTTGAACACAAGTTATTGTCTGGAAACTAGAAAAATGCTTATTTTTTTACCCCAAATTCCTAAACGTTTAGGGCAATTACCCCCAAACTCAAACCCAGCTTTACCTTTGTGATATGGAACCTTGTAGTACAATTTCATAACGATCCATACACTTTACACTTACACACAAGTTATTGTCCTGAAACTAGAAAAATGCTTGTTTTTTGCCCCTTTTTTTGCCCCTAATTCCTAAAATTTTGAGGCAATTACCCCCAAAATCAATCCCAGCATTCCCTTTGTGATATGGAACCTTGTGGTACCATGCCAGAGAGATCCATAACTAACACACAAGTTATAGTCTGTAAGTTACAAAAATGCTTATTTTTGGCCCCTTTTTGGCCCCTAATTCATTTACTGTTAGTACCATAACCCCCAAAATCAATCCCAACCTTCCTTTTGTGGTATTGAACCTTATGGTAAAATTTCATAGAGATCCAATCACTTTAACTAAAGTTATTGTGCGAAAACCAATGTGTCTTTGGACGACGACAACAACGATGACGACGCCAATTACAACGTCATACCAGACATATATATATATATGTCTCTGGTCATACCAATATACAACCGCAAAATTTTTTGAGGTCGTATAAAAACAACTTATAAAACTAATTAACTGAAGGTTTGGAATAAAGACTAAAAAAAAGGACAAACTTATATCGTTTTGCTCTGTGTTTTATCCCCATGAGCCTTGGCTCTGATCATCTGTATGGTGTGTATATCTATCTACATGATCTATGTGTGATTGTCTTTGTAACTAAGAAGATCATAAAAACTACACAGTCTATAATTTTATATGTCCAACTTCGTGTCCTTTGTTACTACACAGTCTATATGTCCAACTTCGTGTCCTTTGTTACTTCACAGTCTATATGTCTAACTTCGTGTCCTTTGTTACTACACAGTCTATATGTCTAACTTTGCGTCCTTTGTTACTACACAGTCTATATGTCTAACTTCGTGTCCTTTGTTACTACACAGTCTATATGTCTAACTTTGTGTCCTTTGTTACTACACAGTCTATATGTCTAACTTTGTGTCCTTTGTTACTACACAGTCTATAATTTTATATGTCCAACTTCGTGTCCTTTGTTACTAAACAGTCTATATGTCCAACTTCGTGTCCTTTGTTACTTCACAGTCTATATGTCTAACTTCGTGTCCTTTGTTACTACACAGTCTATATGTCTAACTTTGCGTCCTTTGTTACTACACAGTCTATATGTCTAACTTCGGGTCCTTTGTTACTACACAGTCTATATGTCTAACTTTGTGTCCTTTGTTACTACACAGTCTATATGTTTAACTTTGTGTCCTTTGTTACTACACAGTCTATATGTTTAACTTTGTGTCCTTTGTTACTACACAGTCTATATGTTTAACTTTGTGTCCTTTGTTACTACACAGTCTATATGTCTAACTTCGTGTCCTTTGTTACTACACAGTCTTTATGTCTAACTTTGTGTCCTTTGTTACTACACAGTCTATATGTCTAACTTCGTGTCCTTTGTTACTACACAGTCTATATGTCTAACTTTGTGTCCTTTGTTACTACACAGTCTATATGTCTCACTTCGTGTCCTTTGTTACTACACAGTCTTTATATCTAACTTTGTGTCCTTTGTTACTACACAGTCTTTATATCTCACTTTGTGTCCTTTGTTACTACACAGTCTATATGTCTAACTTTGTGTCCTTTGTTACTACACAGTCTTTATGTCTAACTTTGTGTCCTTTGTTACTACACAGTCTTTATATCTCACTTTGTGTCCTTTGTTACTACACAGTCTATATGTTTAACTTCGTGTCCTTTGTTACTACACAGTCTATATGTCTAACTTTGTGTCCTTTGTTACTACACAGTCTTTATGTCTAACTTCGTGTCCTTTGTTACTACACAGTCTATATGTTTAACTTTGTGTTCTTTGTTACTACACAGTCTTTATGTCTAACTTCGTGTCCTTTGTTACTACACAGTCTTTATGTCTAACTTCGTGTCCTTTGTTACTACACAGTCTATATGTCTAACTTTGTGTCCTTTGTTACTACACAGTCTTTATGTCTAATTTCGTGTCCTTTGTTACTACACAGTCTTTATATCTCACTTTGTGTCCTTTGTTACTACACAGTCTATATGTCCAACTTCGTGTCCTTTGTTACTTCACAGTCTATATGTCTAACTTCGTGTCCTTTGTTACTACACAGTCTATATGTCTAACTTTGTGTCCTTTGTTACTACACAGTCTTTATGTCTAACTTTGTGTCCTTTGTTACTACACAGTCTTTATATCTCACTTTGTGTCCTTTGTTACTACACAGTCTATATGTCTAACATCGTGTCCTTTGTTACTACATAGTTTATATGTCTAACTTTGTGTCCTTTGTTACTACACAGTCTTTATGTCTAACTTTGTGTCCTTTGTTACTACACAGTCTATATGTCTAACTTCGTGTCCTTTGTTACTACACAGTCTTTATATCTCACTTTGTGTCCTTTGTTACTACACAGTCTTTATGTCTAACTTCGTGTCCTTTGTTACTACACAGTCTATATGTCTAACTTTGTGTCCTTTGTTACTACACAGTCTTTATATCTCACTTCGTGTCCTTTGTTACTACACAGTCTTTATATCTCACTTTGTGTCCTTTGTTACTACACAGTCTTTATGTTTAACTTTGTGTTCTTTGTTACTACACAGTCTATACGTCTAACTTCGTGTCCTTTGTTACTACACAGTCTTTATATCTCACTTCGTGTCCTTTGTTACTACACAGTCTTTATATCTCACTTTGTGTCCTTTGTTACTACACAGTCTATATGTTTAACTTTGTGTTCTTTGTTACAACACAGTCTTTATGTCTAACTTCGTGTCCTTTGTTACTACACAGTCTTTATATCTCACTTTGTGTCCTTTGTTACTACACAGTCTATATGTCCAACTTCGTGTCCTTTGTTACTTCACAGTCTATATGTCTAACTTCGTGTCCTTTGTTACTACACAGTCTATATGTCTAACTTTGTGTCCTTTGTTACTACACAGTCTTTATGTCTAACTTTGTGTCCTTTGTTACTACACAGTCTTTATATCTCACTTTGTGTCCTTTGTTACTACACAGTCTATATGTCTAACTTCGTGTCCTTTGTTACTACACAGTCTATATGTCTAACGTCTAACTTTGTGTCCTTTGTTTCTACACAGTCTTTATGTCTAACTTTGTGTCCTTTGTTACTACACAGTCTATATGTCTAACTTTGTGTCCTTTGTTACTACACAGTCTTTATGTCTAACTTCGTGTCCTTTGTTACTACACAGTCTATATGTCTAACTTCGTGTCCTTTGTTACTACACAGTCTATATGTCTAACTTTGTGTCCTTTGTTACTACACAGTCTATATGTCTCACTTCGTGTCCTTTGTTACTACACAGTCTTTATGTCTAACTTTGTGTCCTTTGTTACTACACAGTCTATATGTCTAACTTCGTGTCCTTTGTTACTACACAGTCTATATGTCTCACTTCGTGTCCTTTGTTACTACACAGTCTTTATGTCTAACTTCGTGTCCTTTGTTACTACACAGTCTATATGTCTAACTTTGTGTCCTTTGTTACTACACAGTCTATATGTCTAACTTTGTGTCCTTTGTTAGTACGTTGCTAACCAAAGTCATGTTTACACTGTGACATATTAAATTGCATGATCAGATGTCAGAGTTGATATTAAGGTCAAGGGAGCAGATCAATACTTTTTCACAACAACACAAGATAAATGGGTAAATTTGCTGAGCTAGCATACATTTTTGTTTAGGGGCCAGCTGAAACTACCTCCGGGGGTTGGATTTTCTAGATGTGTTGAAGACCAATTGGTGGCCTTTTGCTGTTTTCTGCTCTTTGTTAGGGTTGTTGTCTCTTTGACATATTCCCCGTTTCCATTCTCAATCTCTAAATAAACTTGATTTACTCAATCTCCATGGGGCTCTTTAGAGACCTGTATTGATATTTAAGGTTAAAAATAAAACAGAGATCTACCGTTAAATTACTATTTTCACCCTTTTTATACGGCCGCACAAAATTTTTGCGTCATATAATGCTATGGTGTCGTCGTCCGCGTCGTCCGAAGACACATTTGGTTTCCGGACAATAACTTTAGTTAAAGTGAATGGATCTCTATGAAAATTTACCAGAAGGTTCAATATCACAAAATGAAGGTTGGGATTGATTTTGGGGGTTATGGTACCAACAGTTTAGGAATTAGGGGCCAAAAAGGGGCCAAAAACAAGCAATGTATACGCCTGTTTACGGGACGTATTATGGTACACTGTTGACCGTCTGTCCGTCCGTCTGTCGTACTGTCTGTCTGTCTGTCCGTCCGTCCGTCGTCAATATGTCGGACATTAACTCAAAAAAGCTTTAACCAAAATGCATGAAACTTTGGTGAATTGTTTATATCTATTGACGTGAGCTCCCTTTCGTTTTTTATAAATTTCAGATTTACCGTTTCCAAGTTTTGGGGTTTTATTCATTAAAAAAGGGGGATTTTCCAGTTTTCCGACAATAACTCAAGAATGCTTTCACCAACGTGCAAGAAATTTTGGTGAATTGTTCATATCTATTGACATGAGCTCCCTTTTGGATTTTTATAAATTTTAGATTTAACATTTCCGAGTTACAGGGATTTAGTCATAAAAAAAGGGGGATTTTCCAGTTTTCGGACAAAACTAAAAAATGCTTTCAGCAGTTCTCATGAAACTTTGATGAATTATTTTTATCTGTTGATGTAAGCTCCCTTTAGATTTTTATAAATTTTAGATATTACATTTCTGAGTTATGGGGTTTTATTCATTAAAAAAGTGTGGATTTCCCAGTTTTTCAACAATAACTCAAAAATGCTTTCAGCAGTTCTCATGAAACTTTGGTGAATTATTTATAGCTATTGATGTAATCTCCCTATTGATTTTCGTAAATTTCAAATATGACATTGATAAGAAATTGAACTTTATTTGTTTATAGTCTGACAACAGATTTACTAAGTAATGCACAACAGCAAGAAATCTTTAATTGAATATAGATTCAATTCATATAACCAATTTCAAGTTCTTTGACTAAATTTATTCAGAAACCTGTAATATGTCAAATATTTAATTACAATCCAAATTCAGACCTGTATCAAGCTTGAATATTGTGTCCATTTTTGCCCCAACTGTTCAGGGTTGGACCTCTTGTGGGCTTATCCAGCTGCTCTCAGCAAAGCAGTTTATTGTAGTTTCCGGACAATAACTTGTGTGTTAGTGTATAGATCTCTCAGAAATTGTACCACAAGGTTCCATATCACAAAGGGAAGGCTGGGATTGAGTTTGGGGATAATTGCCCTAACAATTCAGGAATAAGGGGCAAAAAAGGGGCCAAAAACAAGCATTTTTCTAGTTGCCAGACAGTTACTTGTGTTTAAGTGTATGGATCTCTCTAAAATTGTACTACAAGGTTCCATGCCACAAAGGGAAGGCTGGGATTAATTTGGGAGTAATTACTCCAAGGGGGAGGGGGTTCAAAAAGTTTGGGGGGATTTTTTTTTCCAATTTTTCTTTTGGTTTATATTTGTTTTCTTCAAAATTTTTGAAATTTCAAATTATTGCACAGTATTGGCCGGGCAATAGCAAGAAATCTTCAATTGCACAGTATTGCGCAATAGCACAGTATTGTTCAATATCACAGTATTGGGCAATAGCAAGAAATCTTCAATTGCACAGTATTGAGCAATAGCAAGAAATATTCATTTGCACAGTATTGCGCAATAGTAAGAAATATTCAATTGCACTCTAATGCGCAATAGCACAGTATTGCACAATAGCACAGTATTGAGCAATAACAAGAAATCTTCAATTGCACTGTATTGGGCAATAGCAAGAAATCTTCAATTGCACAGTATTGCACAATAACAAGAAATCTTAAATTGCACAGTATTGCACAATAGCATGAAATCTTCAATTGAAAATAAATACAAATCTTTTAACCAATTTCAAGGGGATTAATTTAAAGTCTTTAATTTTTAGAGGTTCTAACCTTGTATTACTTTTTTTGCGGTCGTATATTGTATCACGTCGTCGTCGTCAACTTCGTCGTCCGAAGACATTTGGTTTACGGACAATAACTTTAGTATCTGTAAATAGAAATCTATCAAATTTATACACAAGGTTTATAACCATAAAAGGAAGGTTGGGATTGATTTTGGGGGTTATGGTCCTAATAGTTTAGGAATTAGGGGCCAAAAAGGAGCCAAAATAAGAATTTTTCTAGTTTCCAGACAATAGCTTGTGGAAAGGTGTATGAATCTCTGAAATTAGACCACGAGTTTCCATACCACAAAGGGATGGTTAGGATTGGCTTTGGGAGGTTATGGCTCAAATAGTTTAGGAATAAGGGGCAAAAAAGGGGGGAAAACAAGGGTTTCCTGGTTAATGGACAATTACCTAAAAGTACACTGTTATGTTTGGATTACATCCCTTAAACTGCTTATAAATTATGTATAAAGAAATGTTGTATTGTCTTGAGGTGATTAGCTGTCAATTTATTTTTAGAAGTTACAATTAAAAATGCTAATTAAGGAATATTAATTTTAGCCATGAATATGTATGTCATTTTAACCTCACCTGGCCCGAAGGGCCAAGTGAGCTTTTCTCATCACTTTGCGTCCGTCGTCCGTCGTCGTCATCGTCGTCGTCGTCTTCGTCGTCGTCGTCTGTTAACTTTTACAAAAATCTTCTCCTCTGAAATTACTGGGTCAAATTTAACCAAACTTGGCCACAATCATCATTGGGGTATCTAGTTTAAAAAATGTGTCCGGTGATTCGGTCAACCAACCAAGATGGCCACCATGGCTAAAAATAGAACATAGGGGTAAAATGTAGATTTTGGCTTACATCTCTGAAACCAAAGCATTTAGAGCAAATCTGACATGGGGTAAAATTGTTTATCAGGTCAAGATCTATCTGCCCTGAAATTTTCAGATGAATCGGAGAACCTGTTGTTGGGTTGCTGTCACTAAATTGGTAATTTTAAGAAAATTTTGCAGTTTTTGGTTATTTTCTTGAATATTATTATAGATAGAGATAAACTGTAAACAGCAATAATGTTCAGCAAAGTAAGATCTACAATTAAGTCAACTTGACCAAAATGGTCAGTTGACCCCTTAAGGAGTTACTGCCCTTTATAGTCAATTTTTAACCTTTTTTCGTAAATTTTTGTAATCTTTTACAAAAATCTTCTTCTCTGAAACTACTAAGACAAATTTAACCAAACTTGTCCACAATCGTCATTTCGGTATATAGTTTAAAAAATGTGTCCGATGACCCCGCCCGCGAACCAAGATGGCCGACATGGCTAAAAATAGAACATAGGGGTAAAATGTAGATTTTGACTTATATCTCTGAAACCAAAGCATTTAGAGTAAATCTGATATAGGGTAAAACTGATTATCAGGTCAAGATCTATCTGCCCTGAAATTTTCAGACCAATCAGGCAACACGTTGTTGGGTTGCTGCCCCTGAATTGGTAATTTTTTAGAAAATTTTGCAGCTTTTGGTTATTATCTTGAATTTTATTATAGATAGAGATATACTGTAAACAGCAATAATGTACAGCAAAGTTAGATCTACAAATAAGGCAACATGACCAAAATTGTCAATTGACCCCTTAAGGAGTTATTGCCCTTTATAGTCAATTTTTTACAATTTTTTCATAAATTTTGTAAATTTTTGTAAATTTTTACAAAATATTTTCCACTGTAACTACTGGGCCAAGTTCATTATAGATAGAGATAATAGTAAGCAGCAAGAATGTTCAGTAAAGTAAGATCTACAAACACATCACCATCACCAAAACACAATTTTGTCATGAATCCATCTTTGTCCTTTGTTTAATATGCACATATACCAAGGTGAGCGACACAGGCTCTTTAGAGCCTCTTGTTCTATTTTAAGGCTTTTATGATGTATTTAAATGGGTAATTATGGTTGCAGACTCAATTGCAAATTTGAATTGAGATTATGACCATATCTTGAGGGAAAGATTTTTTTTTTTTAAAGGGGGGGGGGGAGGTGAGAAAAAAAATTGTGGGGGATGGGGTGTGAAAAAGAAATTGGGGGGAGGGCAATTTTTTCTGATTAAAAAGAAAATTTCTTCAAATATTTTTTTTTTTGCAAAAAAAGGGGGTGGGGGGCAATTCGCAACAGCATAGTGTATTGCACAAAAACAAAATTTTTTATATAAATTCAAATCATATAACCAATTCTAAGTTCTACAATTATTCTGTGTCAGAAACCTATTATGTGTCAAATATTTAATTACAATCCAAATTCAGACCTGTATCAAGTGCGAATATTGTGTCCATTTTTGCCCCAACTGTTCAGGGTTGGAGCTCTGCGGTCGTATCCAGCTGTGCTCGGCGAAGCAATTAATGGGATATTGGGCCCCATTTTTAAATTGGTCTACATTGAGGTCAAAAGGGTCCAAAATTAAACTTTGTTTAATTTCATCAAAAACTGAATTATATGGTTGTATGATATGCTAAATCTTATTGTGCATTTAGATTTTTTATTTTGGGCCCTGTTTTCAAATTAGTCCATATTAAGATTTGAAGGGTCTAAAATTAAACTTTGTTTGATTTCAACTAAAATTAAATTTTTGGTGTTTTTTTTATATGCTGAATCTAACCATGTAATTACATTTTGGATATCAGTCAGGGGTGCTACTTAAACAAGTGATTTCATCATCACTTATTTCAGTGATTTGATAAATTCAGTTATCACCTATTTAAGTGATTTTAGTGTTTTCTTTGATCTTCAAATGCTAATTTCATTGATTTTCCATATTTTCACAATCTTTTCTATAATTTTCCTACATAAATCAATTATCCCTTTTTCTTTGTATATTAATTTCACCAGTGCGCTTGGGCAGTAAGTTAGTGCGCTAAAGCTTTTAAAAGTACCCTTGGGAATTTTTCTGTAATCAAAAATTCATTAACTACTCTTACTATCAGACAAATATCAACAATATTAGGTAACCTGATTGGTTTTCTTTAGAGTTAGAATGATCTACTTCAAGGTTATGACCTGATCTACACACTATTCCAGTTTTTGCATATTTTAAAAAAACTGTAAAAGTGTCAGGCTTATCAAGCAAAAGACAATTTCTGCATGTACATAGTTGTTTTTTCAATGGAATTGTTGTCTTTTTACCAATAAAAAAATCAAGCTTGTGGGAAAAATATCAAGAAAATGTTATAAACACTTATTAAAGTGATTACATTTTAACTTCTAAAATTACTTGTTTCAGTGATTTTAAAAAGTCTGTGTGAAAATTTTTAATATTTCACAGCCAAAATCACTCGAAGAAGTGATTCTGAAATCACTTGTTTAAGTAGTACCCCTGACTGGATATCAGACCATACTTAAGGTAAATTAAATGTCCCATTTCAAATTTTTAAGATCTTTGACCACATTTATTTTGTGTCAGAAATCTATATTATGTCAAAAATTTGATCACAATCCAAATTCAGACAGTATCAAGCTTGAATATTGTGTCCAAACTTGCCCCAACTGTTCAGGGTTAGACCTCTGCGGTCGTATCTGGCTGCTCTCAGCGAAGCATTTAATTGTGTTTTTGGCAAAAACTATAGAAGATGGAGAGAAACTAAATAGAAAATATGGTCAGCGATAAAAAGTCAACAAAAAAGAAATTTCAGTCATGAATTAAATTCTAGTCTATAATATGGAAATGTGCCATAATTGAACATGCACATGGTCAAAGTTAAGCGACATAGGCTTTTTCATCATGTCATACAGCCATGATTCGCCGTAGCTTGACCTGATTTAACGGATAAGTTATCAAAAGTTTTCATGGTAAGGTAAGTTTTTGTAGATAAAGAAAGCAATAGATCATTTATGAATACTTGTAAGGTGTAAAAACCACCTGGCAGGGTTTAAGTTTAAACTCATTTTCATAGTTCCTCTGTCTATGTCATATTTGTTATGATAAGGTCTGTTTCTTGTGATCAGTTATTAAAAGCAATAGGTCAACAATGAAAAATGTATTAACATAAGTACTGAACTCCAACCTAAATTCAAGAAGGGGATGTCCAAAACACCAAACAAAACCATACACTTGAATGATTGAAAAACGACAGTCCTATTCCTGATTTTGTACAGGCATTTTCCAAAGAAAATGGACGTTATCATGTTAATAACTAGCTTTAACTCCAAATTGTATGACAGTTAAAATTGTTTAAAGTTTACCTCATTTTTATGTTTATTGGTCAACATTAAGTTTTTGTAATTAGGTCAGCTTCTCAGATATTAAAAGCAATACATGTGTCAACTATATTTGCGTATGAAATCATAGTATTTGTTTAAATGATACACAAAGACAACAACATCCTAGATTACTGCAAGGAAATTATTTATTCTGGTCTACATGTTTCGCCACTTACGGTGGTGTCTTCAGGACTATTTAATGATAGAAAACAAATACTGAAGTACATAAAATGCGGTGCATATGGGATTACAAAGGTTAACAAGACGTTACGTCACAATAATAGGTTTGACGACGTTAAAATGAAAGTGAAAGTAAAAGTTAATAATGAATTGTCAGTATCTTGTCCAAAATTATGGACATCACCTCACAGGACATTCCGTACCATTCCAAAAGGCTTCACTCGGAAAGAGGTACTACTTCCAATTGCGTCAGGAATATTGTAAGATGTATGGTAGTCGCACATGTAGGGAATGGTGGAAGTTGTGGTGAATTTGTTACATTTGGCGGTTGTGGTACACTATCCATGTTTCAAGTTCATTTAAACAATAAAATCGTGCGGTTCTGTGGTTCATTACGTTTTGCAGTGGTCTTCTTTGGATCTTGAGTGGTAGTAGTTCATTGTTGACACGATTTTAGACCAGAATAAAGAATTTCCTTGCAGTAATCTTGGATGTTGTTGTCTTTGTGTATCATTATTTTCCCAATGTTTTAAGACAACCGCAGCATAATTCCGGGTATCCATCCTGATTACTCTACCAGCTTGTACCGTTAGAAGGTGTTGGTTCACTTGATGCATCTATTCGTTTAAATGTTCGAAATGTCTTAAGAATATTTTTTATGGATAACATGTGAGATATCGAAAGATACACAATGGTCTTAATATGCATATCAAACACTGATGTCATTTGCTATGAATATGAGGGAAAAGTTCACAGTAATATAAATGTTTAATAGTAAAAGTGTTTGTATTCCCTTATTAATTATCCTGGATTGATTATTGTGGGTATCCATATCAATATGTAACGTAAAGTGAAGCATTTAATCTAAACAGGAATAAATTTCAGGTGTTTTGGAATGGACGGTTGTTGGTAAGGTTACAGAATATGGACAAAATGTGACTTTATTTTGCAATGTTCCAAACTGCTGTCCCAAAGATGCTGGATGGGATAGGTGGACTCCAGAACAACGGACACTGTTTATAGATGTCAAAACAGGACGACCTAATAAAAAGTATGATGGGAAGGTTGAGAAAGATGGATACACCTTAATTATTCAAAACCTGACTAAAAATGATCTTAATGTGTCGTATTCCTGCTTGTATGGTGTAACATTCGGAGAAAGTAAATATCTACTGGAAGAAGACGTTTTCACCTGTAAGTACAATCATTCAATAACTAGAACTAAATATCAGTGAATGTGATATGATACGAATAAAAAAAAGACGAGGATAGACATCTTTTAGGCAGCATCCTATAAAACACTAACTTTGACTTAATCCACTTCGTCCCATGGGGGACATAGGGCGACCACAGTAGCTTTCCATCTTTTCCTGTCCTTGGCTAGTTTCTTTGCTTCACCCCATGTTTTCCCAATTTTCTGTAGATCAGATGTAAGATCTCTGCGCCAGGTGGATTTTGGTCGCCCTCTTTTACGATGACCCTGAGGATTCCAATCTAACGCCTGTCTAGTTACATTTGTGTTGTTTTTACGTAAAGTGTGTCCAATCCATTTCCATCTGCGTGTTGTTATCGTTCTTTCTATTGGTTCTTGTCTTGTCCTTTTCCACAATTCTTTGTTGCTAATGGTGTTTGGCCACTTGATTCCAATGATGTTTCTTAGACACCTGTTTATGAAAACTTGTAATGTTTTTGTAGATGCAGCTGTTAGTCTCCAAGTTTCTGACCCATAGAGAAGTATAGATTTTACATTTGAGTTGAAGATCCTGATTTTGGTGTTTGTTCTAAGTGCTTTGCTCCTCCAGACTGGTTTAAGGATAGCAAAGGCTTGTTGAGCTTTTCTTTTTCTTGATTGGATGTCTTCATCTGTCCCTCCTGATGTACTGATGACACTTCCAAGATATGTAAACTCTCGGACATCTTCAATTTCAGCATCTCTCACTTTGGTTTTGTTAAGTTGGTTTGCGTTTACCCTCATAGATTTTGTCTTTTTCGAATTGATGTATAGTCCTACTTGTTTTGCCGTTGTTTCAAGGTTGGTTGCTTGGTTTTGTGAGTCTTCAAGGCGATGGGAAAGCTGGCAGATATCGTCTGCAAAGTCAAGGTCTTCGAGGCATGACTGTAATGTCCATTTAATACCTAGAGGAGTGTTGTATGATTTCCGACTCACCCAATCTATAACTATCAGAAAAAGGAGAGGGGAAAGTAAACATCCTTGTCTGACACCGGTTGATACAGGAAATGGATCTGTCAGAGTCTCTGCATGGCTCACTTGACATGTAAAACCGTCATAGAGCTGTTGGATGACGGATATGATTTTTTCAGGTATTCCATAATATCTAAGGATGTTCCACAGTACTTGATGGTCTATACTATCAAAGGCCCTCTCGAAATCTACAAATGTTAGGTATAGGGATGTCTGCCACTCAATGGTTTGCTCAATGATGATTCTTAATGTAGCAATTTGGTCAATACATGATCTCTCTTGTCTGAAACCGGCCTGTTCATCTCTCAGTAACTTATCAACTTCTTTCTTTAACCTCTGTAGGATGATGTGACATAGGACTTTGCTAGGAATGGAAAGCAAAATAATACCTCTCCAGTTGCTACAGATTGATTTGTCACCTTTCTTTGGTAGTTTAATAAGGATTCCTTTACGCCAGTCATCAGGTATATGTTCGTCATTCCATATTTTGTTTAGTAGTTGATGAAGTTTATCAATACAGATGTTATCCATTGCCTTTATAGCTTCAGGGGGTATGTTGTCAATTCCTCCTGCTTTTCCATTCTTTAGTTGTTTTATTGCAGCATTTACCTCTGCTTTAGTTATATCTCCTGTCTTGATATTCAGGACCTGTCTCTCTTCGATGTTAGGTGGGTCTGTTGGAGGGGGTCTGTTTAGCACTTCTTCAAAATGATCTTTCCATCGTTTTAATTGTTCTTCAATTTTGGTAATAACATTGCCATTTTTATCTTTTACTGTAGCGTTTGAGTTGGATCTTCTGCCACTTAGTTGTTTAGTTGTGTTGTAGAGAGATTTTATGTCTCCTTTGCTACACGCAATTTCTGCTTCTTGTGCTAGTTGTTCAACATAGTCTCTTTTATCATGTTTACAGTTCTTCTTCACTTCTTTGTCTTTCTCTCTATAAAGGTCTTGTGTTTGTCTTTTCTGTTGTCTTGTGGTGGCATTTAAGACTTTTTCTTTGGCTTTTCTCCTTTCTTCAACCTTAACCCATGTATTATCTGACATCCAGTTTTTGCGTTTATACTGCATATATCCTAATGTTTCCTCGCATGTTTCTAGAATTACATTTTTTGTCTGCTCCCATGTGTTGTTAATATCATTGTTCTCTATATCAAGGTCACTTATAGCTGAGAATCTGTTTTGAAGAGATATTTGAAATTCTTCTTTTATGTTTGGTATTTTAAGCTTCCCAACGTTAAACTTTCTTCTTTTGACAACTGTTTTTTTTTGGGCTAAAAGTTTCATCTTTATTGACCCTATAACTAGATGATGGTCTGATGCTGCATCTGCTCCTCTTTTTACCCTTACATCTTGCAGTGATGACCTCCATCTCTGAGAAATAGTTATGTGGTCTATTTGGTTTTCTGCATTTCCTGCTGGTGACACCCAGGTTACCTTATGGCAATTCTTGTGTTTGAAGAGTGTTCCT
The DNA here is from genome assembly GCF_021869535.1 of Mytilus californianus. NCBI lineage: Eukaryota > Metazoa > Mollusca > Bivalvia > Mytilida > Mytilidae > Mytilus > Mytilus californianus. The sequence continues at coordinate 279,336 of NW_026262734.1, read as the reverse complement.
CCTATGACAAGGTTGTTGGTAGCACAGAGGTCTGCAAATAGTTCACCATTTTCGTTCATTTTTCCTATCCCATGAGGACCGATTTCTCTCTCCCATCCCTTTCTTTCTGATCCAACCTTAGCATTTAGGTCACCCATAAGTACCAATAGGTCCCTTTTTGGTACTTTTTTCTATAGTTGTTTGTAATGAGTGGTAGAAGTCTTCCTTTTCACAGTCATCTGCACCATTGGTTGGGGCGTATACTTGTATCACGGTGGTTTTTTGGAAACGTGAGTTAAAGCGTGCTGTGATAATTCTTGGTGAGATGGGATTCCACTCTATCAGAGCTGTTTTAGATCTTTTTGTTATTAGAAATCCAACTCCCTTTTCATGTGGGTCATTTTGTTTGGTGTTTCCGGAATATATAATTGTGTGGCCTGTATTCAAATTTGTCATGCCTGATGTGTTCCATCTAACTTCGCTTAGTCCTAGAATTTCAATCTTGTATCTATTCATCTCTTTTGCTACTTGTGCACATTTACCACTTTGGTATAGTGTTCTTACATTCCATGTGCCTATTCTGGTGGTGAGTTTGTTTGAAAACAGCTCCATCGGCCTTCGCGTCATCTGCTGTTTTCGGTTAAAAACATGTTCTTCCTCTAGTCTGTGACGAGAAAGAGTAGTTGCTTTTGTAGTCGTTTCTGTAATCAATATTTTTTTTCCAAGGCAGGGTGATTAACCCTACGCTTAACCCCCTGGGCCCGGAGGACCGGCAGCTTTTCTGTAGGGGTTTCCATCCCTTAGACGATTGCTGCTGCTATCGAGTTCCATCTACCCGGATTTTCTGTCTGGTTTTACTACCATAGCCATCAATTCAAAAATCCAATCACAAGGCAGTGATACTATTTAACCCATAGCTGGGGCAAGGATGATGAGTGCTAGGGCGTGTCCACACGCCGGTGGGCCTACACACTGCATCTCTGGGGCCCTTGCTGCTCCGAGATCCTCTACAGATGACGCCTAGGATAATAAAACCTAGTTAACCGTGTGCTGTCGCGAGGAGGCACTGTAGAAGTCTTGGATAGTGTAGAGGCTTTGTACTGGCAGGAAAGATTTACACACTCGACTTTCTTTTCACCCACAAGTGAGTTAGCCAGCGGCAGTGATAGGGTATTAACTCCCCCACTGCACTAGACGCATACACAACCCCTGTGGCAAAACCACCAGCACACAAAATTATGGACATCACCTCACAGGACATTCCGTACCATTCCAAAAGGCTTCACTCGGAAAGAGGTACTACTTCCAATTGCGTCAGGAATATTGTAAGATGTATGGTAGTCGCACATGTAGGGAATGGTGGAAGTTGTGGTGAATTTGTTACATTTGGCGGTTGTGGTACACTATCCATGTTTCAAGTTCATTTAAACAATAAAATCGTGCGGTTCTGTGGTTCATTACGTTTTGCAGTGGTCTTCTTTGGATCTTGAGTGGTAGTAGTTCATTGTTGACACGATTTTAGACCAGAATAAAGAATTTCCTTGCAGTAATCTTGGATGTTGTTGTCTTTGTGTATCATTATTTTCCCAATGTTTTAAGACAACCGCAGCATAATTCCGGGTATCCATCCTGATTACTCTACCAGCTTGTACCGTTAGAAGGTGTTGGTTCACTTGATGCATCTATTCGTTTAAATGTTCGAAATGTCTTAAGAATATTTTTTATGGATAACATGTGAGATATCGAAAGATACACAATGGTCTTAATATGCATATCAAACACTGATGTCATTTGCTATGAATATGAGGGAAAAGTTCACAGTAATATAAATGTTTAATAGTAAAAGTGTTTGTATTCCCTTATTAATTATCCTGGATTGATTATTGTGGGTATCCATATCAATATGTAACGTAAAGTGAAGCATTTAATCTAAACAGGAATAAATTTCAGGTGTTTTGGAATGGACGGTTGTTGGTAAGGTTACAGAATATGGACAAAATGTGACTTTATTTTGCAATGTTCCAAACTGCTGTCCCAAAGATGCTGGATGGGATAGGTGGACTCCAGAACAACGGACACTGTTTATAGATGTCAAAACAGGACGACCTAATGAAAAGTATGATGGGAAGGTTGAGAAAGATGGATACACCTTAATTATTCAAAACCTGACTAAAAATGATCTTAATGTGTCGTATTCCTGCTTGTATGGTGTAACATTCGGAGAAAGTAAATATCTACTGGAAGAAGACGTTTTCACCTGTAAGTACAATCATTCAATAACTAGAACTAAATATCAGTGAATGTGATATGATACGAATAAAAAAAAGACGAGGATAGACATCTTTTAGGCAGCATCCTATAAAACACTAAGACATCTATTTTAGTATTTTTGTGTAGACACCAAACTCGAGTCTCATAAAACTAGCTTTATAATACAGGTGAAATGTAGTCAGATATGGAATATCTAGGTGTGACCCATTAATATCAGGTCATCTCACAGGTATGATATTCGTTAACAAGGTTCTCCTTCATGCATTAAGTGATAACATCAACCAGTTACCTATAATATTCTTGGAGAGAATGGTATGTGCTGTTGATTTTGTCCTGATCAGTGCTGGTATACATTTAAAATATGTAAAAAGACAACAATGGTGGTTTTTAGTGTATTTTTATGAGTCTTCTGTCAAGTCAAACATTTGTAGAAGAGTTATATTTAGTATATTCAAATCATTGTAACTTCATATAACTTAAGATTAGTGTTGTAAAGGATTGTACATGTAAATATGCCACCTCCATCGTCCAAGCTTTTTGTCATTCTTAAACAAAATGCAGACTCAAAAATGATGAAATGGAAATCATGTGAATGGAATTAAATTATATTTGATGTAGTAACACGCTTAATCATTTCAAATTGAAACACTCCACATTATTTTCTGAGACACCAGAAAGAAAATGAAACAATCAACAGTTTCAGACATTGTCAATTCGACCAGATTCTCAATGTGACATTTTTACAAACTTCATAGGTAGATACAGTAGAATTGGATTATTAAAAGTAAAACTTCACAAGGAATGCTCAAAGTTTAGCCTTATTATTCCCAAGGATAAACTTCAATTTATTGTATCACAAAAACGTACATGTGTGGGGTAATATAGATATATAAGGCCTTTGTACATCAACTTAACTATCGGTTAATCGGTCGAAAGATTATCGGAGTAACCTGCTTGGGAAAACTGTTTGATTTGACAACCCTACTTAAAATGGCAATATCTTCAATTCAGTATTATATATTTAGCTGAAAATATATTTGATTCTAATTGTTGTATTCATATTATTAAAGCTATTCCAAGCCTTTCAACATGTTAAAATGGTAATTTTAATCCGCATAGGATGCTCTCTATAAACACCTCATAAATTGATGATACAAGCAGAGAAATTTAGAGGAGATTCTAATCAACATTGAACATTTGTTAGGGCCCCGCCGAATGGCGGCCGCCCTATAGTGATCAGTCTGTCCGTCCGTCTGTCCGTCTGTCCGTCCGTCCATCCGTCCGTATCAAATCTTGTCCGCTCTATATCTAGAGAACCGTTATGATTTCAAAGTTTATACTTGATATGTATATAAACCAACACCAGAGGGTGTGTCATAATGTATGTTCAACTTCCTAGGTCAAAGGTCAAGGTCAAAAACTTTGGTTTTAGTTGACAACCCCATGTCCTATGGTAAAGATCGTGTCCGCTCTATATCTTGAGAACCGTTATGATTTCAAAGTTTATACTTGATATGTATATTAACCAACACCAGAGGGTGTGTCAAAATGTATGTACAACTTCCTAGGTCAAAGGTCAAGGTCAAAAACTTTGGTTTTAGTTGACAACCCCATATCCTATGGTAAAGATCGTGTCCACTCTATATCTTGAGAACCGTTATGATTTCAAAGTTTATACTTGATATGTATATAAACCAACACCAGAGGGTGTGTCATAATTTATGTTCAACTTTCTAGGTCAAAGGTCAAGGTCAAAAACTTTGGTTTCATTTGACAACCCCATGTCCAATGATAAAGATACAAATTTTTTACCACACATTATTCACAGCAGGGCCCACAGAGATGGCTCTCATCTCAATGATATCTAGTTCTTCTTAATTATACGAAGTAGTTGGGGAATGCATTTTGATTTTGACCTGTCTGTACATCATTCAGTCATGTTTATATAAAAAAGAAGATGTGGTATGGTTGCCAGTGAGACAACTCGATCTCCACAAGAGACCAGATGACACAGAAATTAACAGCTATAGGTCACCGTACGGCCTTCAACAATGAGCAAAGCCCATACCGCATAGTCAGCTATAAACATGATAAAAGGCCCCGAAATCACAAATGTAAAACAATTCAAACAAGAAAACTAACGGCCTAATTAATGTACAAAAAAAAAAATGAACGAAAAACAAAAATGTAACACAGCAACAAACGACAACCACTGAATTAAAGGCTCCTGACTTGGGACAGGCATAGACAGGCACATACATACAGAATATGGTGGGGTTAAACATCTTAGCGGGATCCCAACTCTCTGAATTTGATACTTACTCTAAAAACTTTATATCAGATTTCAACCATACTAAGATATAAGGTCACACATACATGACATAATGAGAGGAAGATCCATTACATTGTGAGGTTATTATGTCCAAGGTCAATGTTGAAAGAAAATAGATGGAAATTTGAGCTTTTAGAAAATTTGTAATTTGTTTAACATCTAAATTCATTCTTCACCTGAATATGACCATGATAGACCGAAACTTTAAATAGCAAAATTGATCAACAAGGCATGATCTGCAAATAAGTCAGGGTTAGTGCCTTTAAGCGTGTTTAACCCCGTCAAATATTTTTGACCCTGTCTAATTCTGTACTTGCCCGTCCCAAATTAGGACTCAGTAATCAATCAGTTTGTCAGTCCTGTTCTTTTCATTGCAACTCTTCTGAATTCACAACCTCAGTGTTGACAGGCTAATCTAAATAGGAATACAAAGAATTACTGTTTACTAATTAACTTTCTTTGATTTCAGTCATAAGTAGTACACAACCCAATGTTACCAGTGGATTATCTCAAGGTGAACTGTAAGTAAGAAGTCAAACTTTATTGTTAACTCTCAGATTATCTTCCTTATGTTATATTATTGTTTTGCTATATATATCATGTTTATAAATGCATCTTATCTTACTCTTAGATTCAGACTAATTAGTGGAATTTAGAATATATGTTGACAACCAATGAAATTGTCATTTAAATTCAATTGCATTACAGTTGTCATTTATTAATAACAATTTTATCAAAAGATAAAAAAAATATTTTTAAAATTGAAAAATATTCTGAACCAAAGGATTTGTTTCTGACTATGTCAAATACATACCATTTCTCAGGATAAGGTAACAGATTTTGATGTTATTAATATGAATAAATTGAGGAGAAGAAAGAATGTTTCCTACCAAGGATGTCAAATAAAGCCATTTTAGTGTTCAAATCATTTGTGATTTGTCTCATTATTGGTATTTGATTTGGCCTCCTTATTGATATGATGTTAGTGCTGTTGATGAGTCTTATGTAACAAGTTATAAGCCTGGAATCTTTTATTAGTTTGTACACTCTAACAAGTGTGTATTCTTAATGTTTACATGAGAGAAAAAAAACATACAAAATAACTCATCAAAGACACAAGATTTATAATTTGAGAGAAAAACATGACAAATATAATATAAGGCCAATAGCAAATAAATATATTTAAAGTCTGGCCTCAGCAATTCTTTAGTATGTCTCCAATATTGCAACAATCTTGTCCGTCCATCTGTCTGTTTGTCCAAAACACATTATCGTCACACTTTCTCAGGAACGACTATGAACAGAATAACTTCACATTTGATCCTTCGCTTGACAGTGACCAGAAGTAATATGTAAAAACTTTTTGGATCTGTCAGACACCTATTTCCAGTATGCTAATCCTACAAATATCTTGATATGTTGAACGAACATACAATTTTTCATCACATATTTCTCCAGTACACGGATGTCAAGTTGGTTCAATATCAAACATTCAACATTCAACATTCACAAATTTTTTTTTTTTTCGGGGGGGGGGTTATTCATTTTCAACATTCAACATTCAATTTCAACATTCAACATTCAAAATTTTTTTTTTTGTTAAAACTTTTTTTTCAATTTTTTTTTAATTTTTTTTTTTTTTTCCAATTTCGATTTTCAACATTCAATTTCAACATTCGTTTTCAACATTCGATTTTCAACTTTCAACATTCGATTTTCAACATTCAACATTCGATTTTCATCTTTCAACATTCGTTTTCAACATTCAACATTCGTTTTCAACATTCAACATTCGTTTTCAACATTCAACATTCGTTTTCAACATTCGATTTTCAATATTCAACATTCGTTTTCAACATTCAACATTCGTTTTCAACATTCGATTTTCATTCAACATTCGTTTTCAACATTCGATTTTCAACTTTCAACATTCGTTTTCAACATTCAACATTTGTTTTCAACATTCAATTTTCAACTTTCAACATTCGTTTTCAATATTCAACATTCGTTTTCAACATTCAACATTCGTTTTCAACATTCGATTTTCAATATTCAACATTCGTTTTCAACATTCAACATTCGTTTTCAACATTCAACATTCGTTTTCAACATTCGATTTTCAATTTTCAACATTCGTTTTCAACATTCAACATTCGTTTTCAACATTCGATTTTCAATATTCAACATTCGTTTTCAACATTCAACATTCGTTTTCAACATTCGATTTTCAACTTTCAATATTCGTTTTCAACATTTAACATTCGTTTTCAACATTCAACATTCGTTTTTAACATTCGATTTTCAATTTCCAACATTCGTTTTCAACATTCAACATTCGTTTTCAACATTCGAATTTCAACTTTCAACATTCGTTTTCAACATTCAACATTCGTTTTCAACAATCAACATTCGTTTTCAACATTCGATTTTTAACTTTCAACATTCGTTTTCAACATTCAACTTTCGTTTTCAACATTCGATTTTCAATATTCAACATTCGTTTTCAACATTCAACATTCGTTTTCAACATTCATCATCTGTTTTCAACATTCAACATTCGTTTTCAACATTCGATTTTCAACATTCAACATTCGTTTTCAACATTCGATTTTCAACTTTCAACATTCGTTTTCAACATTCAACATTCGTTTTCAACATTCAACATTCGTTTTCAACATTCGATTTTCAACTTTCAACATTTGTTTTCAACATTCAACATTCGTTTTCAACATTCGATTTTATATATTCAACAGTCGTTTTCAACATTCAACATTCGTTTTTAACATTCAACATTCGTTTTCAACATTCAACATTCGTTTTCAACATTCGATTTACTACTTTCAACATTCGTTTTCAACACTCAACATTTGATTTCAACATTTTACATTCGTTTTCAACATTCAACATTCGTTTTCAACATTCGATTTTCAACTTTCAACATTCAACAATTGTTTTCAACATTCGATTTTCAACTTTCAACATTCGTTTTCAACATTCAACATTCGTTTTCAACATTCAACATTCGTTTTCAACATTCGATTTTCAACTTTCAACATTCGTTTTCGGCATTCAACATTCGTTTTCAACATTCGATTTTCAACTTTCAACATTCAACAATTGTTTTCAACATTCGATTTTCAACTTTCAACATTCGTTTTCAACATTCAACATTCGTTTTCAACATTCAACATTCGTTTTCAACATTCAACATTCGTTTTCAACATTCGATTTTCAACTTTCAACATTCGTTTTCAATATTCAACATTCGTTTTCAACATTCAACATTCGTTTTCAACATTCAACATTCGTTTTCAACATTCGATTTTCAACTTTCAACATTCGATTTTCAACATTCAACATTCAACATTCGTTTTCAACATTCGATTTTCAACTTTCAACATTCGTTTTTCAACATTCGATTTTCAATATTCAACATTCGTTTTCAACATTCAACATTCGTTTTCTACATTCAACGAATGTTGAAAGTTGAAAATCGAATGTTGAAAACGAATGTTGAATGTTGAAAATCGAATGTTGAAAACGAATGTTGAATGTTGAATGTTGAAAGTTGAAAATCGAATGTTGAAAACAAATGTTGAATGTTGAAAGTTGAAAATCGAATGTTGAAAATGAATGTTGAATGTTGAAAACGAATGTTGAATGTTGAAAACGAATGTTGATAGTTGAAAACCGAATGTTGAAAACGAATGTTGAATGTTGAAAACGAATGTTGAATATTGAAAATCGAATGTTGAAAACGAATGTTGAATGTTGAAAACGAATGTTTAATGTTGAAAACGAATGTTGAAAGTTGAAAATCGAATGTTGAAAACGAATGTTGAATGTTGAATATTGAAAACGAATGTTGAAAGTTGAAAATCGAATGTTGAAAACGAATGTTGAATGTTGAAAACGAATGTTGAAAGCTGAAAATCGAATGTTGAAAACGAATGTTGAATGTTGAAAATGAATGTTGAAAGATGAAAATCGAATGTTGAATGTTGAAAATCGAGTGTTGAAAGTTGAAAATCGAATGTTGAAAACGAATGTTGAATGTTGAAAATCGAAAGTTGAAAAAAAAAAAAAAAAAAAAAAAAATTGAAAAAAAAGTTTAACAAAAAAAAAAAATTTGAATGTTGAATGTTGAAATCGAATGTTGAAAATGAATGAAACACCCCCCCCCCCCCCCCCAAAAAAAAAAATTCTGAATTGAGATATCTTGAATGGTCATTAGTTTTGCAATGATGAGTTGTACTATGTGAGTGGGTTTTCGATCTGTTTTTGATCTGTGGGACAACCACTTCCTATTTGATGATATTTAAAAATGTTTAAAATGTTGAATGAAAACAAATATTTTGTCACACTTTTCTCAAAAACTATCAAACAGCATGACTCAACATTTGTTAAGCTGCTTAGCAGTAAGGCATTGTATCATTTAAGCTATTTTGGGTTTGTCTGACTCCTACTTCCTATGTTCCTATACTTTGAATTATGGAGGGTATGCTTAGCAAGACATGCGTTCTTGTCCTACTTGGATCATTTTTTTAACTTAAAAAAATGCAACAAATTCTGAAAATTAGAGTCTGCTAGAATTGTTTTTTTGGGGATAAGCATTCTTGGCATTGAACTAAGAAACCAAGTGATCCAAACCTGATATATTAAACCTTTATTAAGGCAAAAAAATATATATACTTTGTTAAAAAGAAACTGGAGATACCAAGTCCCATTCAAAACTCACAAGTTGAGAAACTGTGTACCATGGCAATAAAACGAAAGACGACAAAAGACAAACAAATCCTAAATACACTACATAGAAAACTAAAGACTGATTAACATGAACACAGCCAAAACTGGGTTGCATGCCTCCTGCAGAAAAAATGTAGATAGGTTAATTAAATTATTTCATCTTTTAAAATATTTTACATACTATATTGGGAACTGTTCTGGACTTGAACAGTGCTTAACAAAGATGTATCAACTATACCAAAAATGTTCAAAAAGGAATATGTTTGGGTTGATAGAAAACATAACTTTATTTGTTTTGTTTAGCCTTATATGTTTACAACCTATATTTCAATTGCTTTTAGAGCTGCTTTAATAACTGGAGTTATTGTGTTAGTGTCAGTGTCAGTGACAATTTCCATTTGTTTTGGGAGACGTCTAAGAAAGAAAAGAAACGGTAAGCCAGTTATGTTTATATGTCATACAATATTAGTTATAAATGATATTGGTTAGAGTGATTATCTGGGTCAAAATCAGAATGTTGTTCCCCAACTCTAGGAGAAGGATATATTGAATTCACCTTGTCCGTTTGTTTGTTTGTCAGTATGTCTGTTCCTCCATCTAATATTTCCTTCACACATTTAACAGGTACTACTGAAAAAATGGACTTCATATTTGGTCAGTAGCTTGACAATGATGAGTTATTGTGTGAGCGCTTTTTGGGTTTGGCTTGCCCATGAGAGAATTATTACCCAGAGTCAAAAGATCAGGAAACTAAGTTTGTTACTGAATGACATGATATAGAATAGTTTAGTGGTATTTCTCAAACCAAATCTCAGGCAATGGCACATGTTTGCTCTAACTATGTTTTGGGAGGTTTTTGCATACAAACTATTTGGTAGGTCTAAGGAATAAAAATAAATGTGGATAGTGTCAAAATGTGGACACAGATGATGCCCCCGCTTGCATATACTATAGTTATAAAGGGACATAACTGAAGAACGGTAAAAGTGACGCTACCCAAATTTGAACTTGATCTGAGTTTTGTGGTAATAAGCATTGTGTGTAAGTCTCATAACATTTGGTTGAGGCTAACTTAAGTAGAGAACAGAAACTAAAAATTCAGCAATTTTTCTATTTGTAAACACGCATAACTCGAGAACGGTTGTGTATAAGTTTTATAATATTTGGTTGAGACAAACTAAAGTTAGAGAACAGAAACGAAAAATTCAGCAATTTTCATGTTTATAAAGGGACATAACTCAGGAATGGTAAAAGTGTCGCCACCAAATTTCGTACTTAATCTGTATCATGTAGTAATAAGCATTGTGTATAAGTTTCATAACATTTGGTTGAGGCAAACTAAAGTTAGAAAACGGAAACAAAAAATTTGTACTTGATCTTTGTTTTGTGGTAATGAATATTGTGTATAGGTTTCAAAATGTTTGTTTAGGGAAAACTTAAGTTACAGGATGGAAACTAAAAATTTTGCAATCTTTCTATATAAAAAGGGGCATAACTCAATAATGGTTAAAGTGACACTACCCAAATTCAACTTGATCTGTGTTTTATCAGTGGAAGTCAAAATTAAACATTGCATTGTATAAAGCATTGATTGTAGTTGATTCAACTATAATCATGGACAAAGGAAGATAACTCCAATTTTAATAAAATGCTCCGCTGGGCGCAGCTTGATACGACCGCAGAGGTCAAACCCTGAACAGTTGGGGCAAGTATGGACACAACATTCAAGCTTGGTATAGCACTGAATTTGGATTATAATTAAATATTTGACACAGCATAGCACTTGTAGCAAGATTTCAGTCTGAAACGGTCATTTTGGTCTGATCAAGTCTGAATCGACTGAATTTACCACTAGGGAAAAACGTTAAGACTTTTTAAGACTTTCAGACGCTGTTCAGATATGTCGTGTTCAGTCCGTTCATTCATGTCAAGATAAACAAGACAGAAGGCTCTAGCTGTTAAACAAGATATGTTGAGACGGTTTTAGACGAATTCAGACCAAACATAAAAAATAATGTTCAAAATTTTCAGATCGGGTTAAGATCCGTTTAGTGCGTCAGAATGATATTAGGAATTACGCCCCTTCATGTGGATGATACATTTTAATTACAAAATATTTACAATATAAATGCTAGAATGAAAAACGTATATTTTTAATAATTAAACATAAAATTATTGGTTGACTTTTTATTTCTGTTGGTCTTTTTTAAGAGATTAGTGATTTTGTTTTGTTGAGGAAATAAATTATTCGCCTATAAATGTTTATGATTTTATTTTATTTTTTATTTTCTGATGTTAATTTATGTATTTATCTACTTATTCTTTGAAAAGAAGTTATTGCAAATTTTAAACATATTAACATTAACAAAAGAGTGAAAACACCTTATAAATTTCATGCGTCTGAAGCACGTTTCTGGATTTAACTTCATCGGGAACGATCAACGTAAATACAAATATGTTTTATGTCAGATAATTTATATCGTTACTTTCGTTATCTTTCGATATTTTCCTCTAAAACCTAATAATTACTTCGTGGCATTTTGTAATCATTCCCCGTGCGTGTTATTCTTTTTATATTTGGACAATCGTCTGTTTTTGGGCTTTTATTTCGTATAGTGATGCGTAGTCACCAAGGCCGCATCAGGGGACCATGTCTCCGAGTGCAGTTAATAATCTGAAAACTGCATTTAGACCGTGACGAGACAATAAAACTATAAATAACATACCATCGGAAAGAAGAAGATGTTGACGGGGTGGGGTTTACAGAATAGAGAATGATGGGCAATAAATATAAAGAATAGAGAAAATGGATAAAAAATAAAAAATAGAGATAATATGGTGTTTGAATATAAAGAATTGATAATAATAGACAAAAAGTTTAAAGAATAGAGAAAATTGGCATAAAAAAATAAAGAATACAGAAATAAAGGACCCCCTCCAGATCCTCATAGAACTTTTCGTTAAAACAATACAACCTAATTTAAGTTCAGCATCGAGTATATATCCTTGTAAAAGCGTTAATCCTTTCTTTCATTTTAATAACAATTTTAATTCATATAAAATAATTATGTATTTATTTGTTTATTCAAGTTGCACTATAATAAATAATTCTTCTTCGTCTTCTTCTTCCTCTAATAGTAATAAATGTATTCGTTATTTAATATTTTCTGTCAATAAAAATTGAGTTCGATGGCACGTGCCAATAATCAAACGGTAATACAATCAATGATCCTTAAACTATTAAAAACTTGGCAATTACAATGGCTATTTCACAATTACATCATATGTACACCTGTCATGGAATCATTATAGCTCCGTTCATGTACCGGTATGTGTAATTTAAGGTTCTGACACATTTTATAATAGCTTCTTTCTAAACACTATTGACGATATTGTTAAAACTGCACGCACATATCACAAAACCGCAAATTTAGTAGTTAAAAAAAATACACGATAATGACAAAAAAACAATTAAAAACTAAAAACAAAACAAAATTCTGTAGGAAATAGCATATATTTACATGTATAAATTGTCTAGTGCTTTTATTACAGCGGTATACTTGTTTTATACACACACCATATTCTGATCATATTCTATGCTAAGATATTGACAAGACAGAAATAAATATGTTTAAAGTCGTTTTAAATCAATTCATTTCACAGCTGAGGCAAATGTTCCTTCCCATTGTTGAATGAAGGTTAAATAAATGTGAACAATAAAAAGATGTATATTTCTTAGGCATGGAGCTAGGCATTTCTGAAGTATCTTTGATAGCATGTTTTTTTTTTCTATCAAAAATGTATGCTGGTATATTTGTAACTCTAGGTGTTTACCTAACATGTTATGTATATGTAAAAGTTCTAGATTTTTTTTTAATATTTGCCAAAAAAACATTATCCGGAAAACCGTATAATGGCGTTTTGTCCTTTAATTCTTTTTTGTGACTTTCTAACCTACCTTCTAATTGATACAGTGCAAGTGTGTAATGCAAACATACAAAATTCGGTGTATCATGTTAAAAAAAATACCCATAAATTATGATAATTTTCAATAATTTTAGATAAGATTATGCAAGGAAATGTGTTTTTGTTTCTATTTATCTAGCAATATTGTATCTTTTTTTACACAAAGATGTCGATAAATAAATTGGATACCCTGCATTTATCATGCATTTCAATAGCATATTGTCAAATTGTTAAAAGATCTCCTCCTTAGTTAACAGGGAATCCGTTAGTATTGAAAGTCCCTGTCCTAAATTATTGAATTTGTCATTCTGCCGTCCGTGTACATTCACGCCAACCATTTTTCATTTGAAGATGAAAAATAGATTTTGCAAATTGCTCTGCAACTTTTAAAGGTAGTTGGTTTGAAAAATGTAACAAAAATCTATTGAAGTCACTTTCGAAAAACCATTTTCTCTATAAGATTTAAAAATTGTTATTTTCATGAAATTATATTTTTGATTTCACGAAGATATTGAAACAAATATCAATAAGTTTGTGTTAAAAATGATTTTATTTTGTCAAAAGTTTTAAATATATTAAAACATTTGTATTTGCGTCCGTGTACATTCACGCCAACCATTTTTCATTTGAAGATGAAAAATAGATTTTGCAAATTGCTCTGCAACTTTTAAAGGTAGTTGGTTTGAAAAATGTAACAAAAATCTTTTGAAGTCACTTTCGAAAAACCATTTTCTCTATAAGATTTAAAAATTGTTATTTTCATGAAATTATATTTTTGATTTCACGAAGATATTGAAACAAATATCAATAAGTTTGTGTTAAAAATGATTTTATTTTGTCAAAAGTTTTAAATATATTAAAACATTTGTATTTGCTTGTTTTAGAAAACAAAACATATTTCAATCTCATTCTTAAAAGCAAATATTGATAATGCTGACCTTTAGCATTTTTCAATTTCACTTACAATATTGAAAAATGAAAAGTGCTCTAACGTGGAGCATTTTTTCAATTCAACTTACAATATTGAAAAATGAAAAATGCTCTAGTGTGGAGCATTTTTCAATTTGACTTCAAATATTGAAAAATGAAAAATGCTCCAACGTGGAGCATTTTTCAATTTGACGTTTGATATTGAAAAATGAAAAATGCTCCAATTTTTCATTTTTTATTTTGCTGTGCAATATTCAAATTTGAAAAATTTTCATTATTTAAATGTCTAATAATGAAAACGAAATGTAATTTGTTTCAATATAGGCGTTTTAAACGTTTAAATTGTTGACACTTTTTATTAAATGTTTTACTATTTCCGTTTTCTTTTTTCTTGTTTTAAGCGCAATATCTTGAAGATCTTTTTAAGGTGTGTGTGCTTGTGAACTATGTGTGGTATAAACAAATAACAATACGCACAGTAAAACTCAGTTCAAGAGAAGTCCGAGTCTGATGTCAGAAGAGGTACCAAAAGAAAATAAACAAAATGGCAATGATACATAAATAACAACAGACTACTAGCAGTTACTGACATGCCAGCTCCAGACCTCAATTAAACTGATTGAAAGATTATGTCTTCATCATAGGAATATCAGGCAACTCCCGGTAAGGGTTCAGTATTATACAATCATAAAATATTTAAGAGAAGAACATAACCCGTGTCATGCCAACAACTGGTTTTTAAATAAATGTGTTTAATTCCGATGTAAAGACCCTTTAAGTGAATCAATATTAAAGCCAAAATATGCCATTTTTAATGACCTGACAACAGAATCGTAACTAAATCCCTTCTTAATAAGTCTGTTTAAAGGTTTTGTTATCTTCTAATGTTCTTTGTTGTCGTTTGTTGATGTGGTTCATAAGTGTTTCTCGTTCTGTATGTAGATTAGACAGTTGTTTTTTCCCGTTTGAATAGTTTTACACTAGTCAGTTTGGGGACACTTTATAGCTTACTGTTCGGTGTGAACCAAGACTCTGTGTTGAAGACCGTACTTTGACCTATAATGGTATTTATTTTAAAAATTGTGACTTAGAAAGCGAGCTGTCTCATTGGCACTCATACCACATCTTCTTATATCTAGAGAAACGTAAGCTAGCTTCACATTTGAAGTTCATTTTTAACTGAAATGCCACCTCACATTCATTCCAAATAATAGAAAATCTGTCTCAAAATGAACAAAGTAATCAGCAATATCAGTGTTGACAACATCAAACCTATTATGACTATACATTTACCAAATAAACCATACTATAAAAATAAAAGACAACATGAACAATTATACACCTAAATCTTCAAAACTTGTCTCCTAAAGACAGTCGTATCTAATTCCACCAAGCACTGACTCAAATGTCTGCTTCATTCCTGATTAGTTTTCCCAAAATAATGTATTTCAGTTAAAAACAGAAAAATTGCTGTAAAATTCAACATCCAACTCGCGGGACCAAAAAGTAGCATGAGTAATTTTGATTGAGATTCGGAGATGTGGACCACAGCTTGTTCTAGTTGTAAACAGAGACGATGGATGCCAAATGTTAAAGCACTATTTGGTATCTAAATAGCTAAGTAAATAAAAACCAAAAACAGTGAAAATTATATCATTTTATCTAGTTAAGAAATGGAGCATTCAATTACTTCCAAAATAAGCCGTATTTAGATGGAATATGGCATATTCATCAACCTTATACAGGGAGACTGGGAAAAGAACAGCTTTCCTATGTGTTGTTTTTATCTTTACACCTTTTCTAGGTTGTCACCAAACCCGTAGCCAGTGCATGAAAGTACGAAATTTTATGTTCATAAAATTTCCTGTTTCAAGATTTTTTTATTTACTTTACATTCAAGTCAACTCTCTCGGCTTCGGGTGAACTATTTAGCCGTTGAAGACTTAGGGCACATTGTTATTGCTGTCAACTATGCATAATCCTTTGGATAGCTACAACAAATACGTGTTTTTAAGAGCACACATAGTTATGCATTGATCTACACCCAGACAAATTGCTCAGATCTTATATTCAATGTACATTAACTTTTAAAAGAAGTTTACAAATGTTTTGCAACGATGCAAATACTAAACTTGAGAGTAAAACTAATATCTTTATCAATGAATTCAACATACCAATATCTATTTGATTTAACAGATATATAGAGAATATTTAGTTAACCTGAATGTAAATAACAAAATAGAGAAATATAAAATTCATGGTTTTAAACAAGGGAAATAACAATTGCATAATAATCCTGCGCCACATCAAATAATTTTGCTGGTGCGTTGTTGTTCTATCTTTTCGGGGTAAGGTAATAAATGTGTATATACGGGTTCACACAAACACACATGTGTTTTATATTTAAAGCATAACAACAAAACTTTTAAAGTGTTAACAATGAATGAAAAAATAATTTGATTATCTATTTTTCAATAGCTTTGATAAATTTTAAAAATGAAAAATGCTCCTCTTTGGAGCATTTTTCATTTTGTCTAACGATTACAAAAATTGAAAAATGCTCCACACAAAAACATTTTCATTTTTGAGAAAATTTTCTAAAGTCGAAAATTCAACCAATACGGGACATTTTTCATTTTTCAATATTTAAAGGCAAATTGAAAAATGCTCCACGTTGGAGCATTTTTCATTTTTCAATTTTCAAAGGCAAATTGAAAAATGCTCCACGTTGGAGCATTTTTCATTTTTCAATTTTTTAAGGCAAATTGAAAAATGCTTAAGGTTAGCAATTTCAATATTTTGTTCTTTAAAAGGAGATTGAAATTTGTTTTTTTCTAAAACAATTAAATTCGAATGTTTTAATCTATTCAAACTGTTGATAAGATTAAATCATTTTAAGACAAACTTATTATTACTTTTTATATTATCCTCGTGAAATCAAATAATGTAATATCATGAAAATTACAAATTTCAAATCTCATAACGAAAATGATTTTTCAGAAGTGACTTCAACAGATTTTTGTTACATTTATCAAACCAATTAACTTTAAAATTTGTAGCGTATTTTGCAAAATCTATTTTTTCAGCTTAAAATGAAAAATGTTTGGCGTAAATATACACGGTCTTTCTGCATTGACAATATTCAATTTATCTTGGTGTAAGTAATACGCAATCATTCGGGCTAACGCCCTTAATGTGTATCTAATACATATTATTTTCTCCCTCGTTTCAAACCTCCGATAATAAAGTTTTTTCTTAACTAGATATCGTAGAAAAAAACAAACACAGTATAGGGTTGTGCGTTCGCTACCAGATCGCCTTGAATTTAACATGTTCAACATAAATATATACAATCAGCCATAAAAAAAGGCATAATTTTTTACCATACACAAGTCGAAAAAAAAACCGATAATGTTACATACATAAGATGGGTAAATGGGGTGGGAGGGAATAGTATACCAAACTAACCTAGTCCTTACTATCTTGTAACGAACGTCGCATTATCAAACACACCTTTAATTTTCCTTATTTACTGACAGCCGAAATCGCCCTTGCAGAAAGGAATTTAATGGGTATTACCATATCTCATTTAAATATAGAAAGACCGTTGTATATAAAACATAGGACCGTAACGAAATGTAATTACACCCCAGTTCTATTGTTATACTTCATAGTTTCTATTTCTGAAACAAGTGTAAATTGAATAGATCTATTGTTACGAATAACAATGGATTTTGACCACAGGGTGTGACGAGCGGAGTTTCTGGAAACCCCTGCTTCTACATCCCGCAAACAAAGTCCATTGTTATTCGTAACAATAGAAGTTGATTATTTTTTAAATAGCACGAACATAAGAACGTACTTATAGTGTTCACTACAAATTGTTTCATGATATTAAAAAAAAAACCACATTTTAGGAAATTCCAATAAGCATCTATATGGAATACAAAAATAATCCTTTAAATACTCTTTTGCTTGAAGGTAATATTTTTTTATCTCAGTCATATGTCTCTATTCTAAAGCACTGATCTTTAAAAAAAAATGGGGATTATAACTCCCGGAACCCCCTCCCCCCCCCCCCCCCGCCCCGGTTACCCAGTGGCCGATACGGGGTTGGGGTTTCCGCGGGTATGACCCGACTTTTATTTAAAAGATCAATGAATTTGAATGGTTGGACCCCCCCCCCCCCCCCCCCGCCCCCCACCCCTTTTTCTCTTGAGTTGGGAACCCCCGGCTGGATCAGCCCCTGATTGCCCCCAAAAAGGGAGTTCCTCTATCTCTATATTAAATATTGTATGTTGAGCGTGTCTGGTAGTCGGGTTTCTAATGCAGACACACCTATCCCTTAGTATGTTCGAATATGAATGTTTGTTTATTCTCGAGAAGAGGGGGGCTTTTGTTTTTGATAAAATCGTAAGATATAAAATACAGTTATGATTACCTTTATTAAACTGACACAGGTAACTACTTTGGGTTATATTATTGCCTTTATCTTTAGTCTCTTCTACCAAACCCAACGCTTGCCACAAAATGTCGTCCGTCTTATACCCGTCCATATTGACAACTGCATACCAGGAGCATGATGTTTGGTTTGTTTGTAATAAGAATACACGAAACAGTCAACCTTGACCTGCTGATCCATATTAGCACATGGATTTAACGGGAATATGAATGATATAACTTACCAGATAGGTTGTTACCTTCGTTTCCGGTACACTAACACTAATAAGCTGTGATTTCTTGTTTATCATAAGTTTCAAAATTTGTGTCAACTAATTCTGCCTCTTTAAAGGTCAAATGAAAGTAAGTCATTTCACTCTACAATGGAATGAAATGAACGAGAGAACTTTTGACGTGGTATAGTTATAATATAACTGTTCTTTATACTTATACTTATAGTTTGTACTGCGAGCCGAAAAATCCACTTTGCCCTCTGGATGTCTTTTGGTTTTTGTTTTTGTTTTTTTGTGGTTTGTTTGGTATATTATTGACGTAAATAAAACCGACAACTCCTTTTATTCATATATATAATTTGAGTTCTGTAAATTTCTAGACGTACGTAAGAATGAAAGACGAAAATGCAGGTTTCATAAATGGTCCTCAAAGAGCGACACATTTAAAAACAAATAAAAATATAGTTATTACAGCTACAGTAATTTTTTTTCTCTATTAAAATATATTTGATACTTTTTGCGCTATTGTCATATATCGAAAATTAAAAAAAATCTAACATTTCCATAAGCTTTCTGTGATTTCCCCGATTCACCATTATGATGTCATGCCACTTGCTATATGAATTCAGAAAACAAATTTACGAAATCTATGACCACACAATTGTAACTGTTCCTATCTTTATTAACAAAATTTAGCGTAATTATTTACAACTATAAAAATGAGTAACAGTGGTGGTCTATTCTGCCCGGAAAACAATTCGGACTAAATCTGTGTACAGTGCACGTGGCGGATCCAGTCATTTTAAATGGGGGTTTCCAACCAACCGCCACCCCCAATCCACCACTGTGTGTACCACTTACATTAAATTTTCAGATATGCAAATCGATACTTGTTCTGTTAGGACAGTTTTCAATTTTATATAATAGAAGTAGGTGAATTATACAGCAGACATATTGGTTTTCTTGCTTTAGATAGAGGAATTCTCAGTACCCCCGATCAAGAATCTCATTAAATTGTACGGATGTGCATACGTATTAGTCTAAAATATAATTTTTCATCTTATCAAATTTGAATCTCATGATTTTTGTAAAAAGGCGGAATTAAATTTCCAAAGTGATATTCAAACTTTTTATTCAAAGACAAACTGACAACGCCATGGCAAAATAAAAAAAAGTCAAAATGACAAACTGTACATATATGCTAATCAATATATAGAACACACTTCATGACTTCATAACCATAGAAAGACAACGAAAGATCATATCATAAACAAAATTGTATTGAAAGGTCAATGATGAGAAAATTTTAACATTTGTAATACCTAGTACTTCATAATCTTTTTCTGAAAAGTTTTCTCGTCCTGAATATGCATGAAATGTTTGCCACTGGACGTTAAGCAACCAACAATCAATTAATCTTTTGCTCTAAAAAATTAATTAAGCAGTATAAGCCACAATTGTATCCATCACTTGGTGTCTGTTTAGGGGCCAGCTGAAGCACGCCTCCGGGTGCGGGATTTTCTCGCTGTGTTGAAAACCCGTTGGTTGCCTTCGGCTGTTTTCTGCTCTGTGATCGGGTTGATGTCACATTGACACATTCCCCATTTCCATTCTCAGTCTTGAATAGTATAAAAAGTTGTTTTATTTAAAAGAGACTTTGAATAATAACTTTAAAACACAGTTATGTTATAATTTAACGAGTTCATAAAAACTAAAAATAAAGGACTATATACTGGAGTAAACCCAAAAGTTTGTTCCGACACTAGACTTGTAGGCAACGGCTCGGATGTACTTATTTATACTGGATAACCTATATGTGTGGTCATAAAAATTCCTCTATGTAAACACAAGGACATGTGGTATATTAAGAATTGCTTATGAAACAACTATCCGTAAAGTTCAAATGAGGTGGACGAAAGCCACATGAGACAACCGTACGGCCTTCTAAAAACCATTCCGTTAAGTTGGCTAAAACGGTCCCAACATGGATCAACATGAAAAATATGAAATAATCAAACTCTGAGAAAACTAATGGATTTTACTTAAATCCATCCATCTTGACACCTCAAACATGCGAACACTATATGATTTTAAACCTAACTGACTCGCAGTTTTATATTAAACAATAAGTATGAACTTTTTAAAATAAGTTATCCATGGGGAATACTTAAAAAATCATCTTATTCACGATGTAACAATGAATATTTAAAACTTTTCCGTTATATGTTACTTGTGAAATGGCGCCAGTGTAGTTTTTATTTTTTCGGCGCAAATGAAAGATTGATTTTTTTTTCAAAATTGGCGCAAATGCAATGCACCCCCTCTTTGGAGTCATTCAAAAAGGTAAAATTCACCTGTATTGGTATTGCTGGTGTATATATGTCACACGTTTCATCTACAATATACGGAAATGACATGGCTGGGTATTGTAAAGTTATTGAAGGATGTTTAATGTCAAATTCATATCCCCGGGCGAAAACATTATTTACCGGTTTGTCAAAACGCCGTTTGTACACTTACCAAAGTGTATTGATCTTTCACGCTGTCTAGTCTGAGATTAAAAGTTTAGACAATTTTTGTAGGTTTTTAAAGTAAACGGAAAATGAGCTTTGCAACAGTGTCTCTAACGATAAAAAAAAAATAATGTGGTCCGTCAATATGACATTTTACAGAGGCAGGTATTAATATTTGTAAAATTGGCTTAAATATTTCATTTAACAGCAATTTGTAGAACTGATTATTTTGATCCCTCGAATACGTGTAAAATAATGAATATTTATATTATTTAGATTCATTCATATAATTGTTTTTGTTTATTGTATTCACGAATTTTATATAAACTCATGACGTTTAGACCTTGACATTTCGTGTAGACACCTGGGGCGTGTTTTATTTGTCTCTTCTGCACATCTCCAGAATGTCGTCTGGTGAAGAGAAGTTTACGATGATTTTATAGAAAATTAAGATATGCCCAGGTTAGGGGGCTGGTTGGGCCGGATCCCGCTAACATGTTTAACCCCGCCACATTCTGTATTCTGTATGTATGTGCCTGTCCCAAGTCAAGAGCCTGTAATTCAGTGGTTGTCGTTTTTTGCTGTGTTACATATTTGTTTTTCGTTCATTTTTTTTTGTACATTAATTAGACCGTTAGTTTTCTCTTTTAAATTGTTTTACATTTGTGATTTCGGGACCTTTTATAACTGACTGTGCGGTATGGGCTTTGCTTATTGTTGAAGTCCGTACGGTGACCTATAGCTGTTAATTGCTGTGTCATTTGGTCTCTTGTGGAGGATTGTCTCATTGGCAATCTTCGTTTTTATATCAACCCTGCCATATTCTTTGTGTGCCTGTCCCAAGTCAGAAGCCTGTAGTTTAGTTGTTGTCGTTGGTTCATGTCTCGACTCATATTAGATATTTTGTAAATTATTTTGTTATGTATAATTAGGCTGTAAGTTTTTTCGTTGGATTTGTCTCTCACACTTTTCACGTCGGGCCTTTTGACAGTATCAGGTTTTGTCATTGTTGAAGGCCTTAATTACGGTTGTCTATACCGGGTAATTGCTTACATCCACTTCATATTTGAACTCCGGTGGATAGTTGCCTCCTGAACATGCATGACATATTTGTCACTGGGCGTTAATAATTAGCAACAAACAATCAATCAATCAATTTAAACTTGTGTTAAATAAGAAGAAAAACCATTTGATAGTCATTCATTTAGTGGGGTGGGCTGGTAAGAGCTGAAAAATATGCATACCCGGTAATAAGCGACAGATTAAAAATGTTAATAATGCCCTCTATAAATTTAAACTGACCACCACGGAATAGCCTAACTTAGTGTTGAAAGTAGCGTTAAATACCAATTAATCAAAATCCCTTCCCTAGAATATCAAATAGTCGTCCATTAACTGTTATTGTCCGTGTAGTTCTTATATTTATCCAGCTTGTCGTTCTACAGGGATGTCCTATTAAGACTGTCATACCATATAAACGTTTATAACACAGCTCACATTCCAATATATCTGCATTCATAAATTTTAAATGTCATTTAGACTAAACGACGCCATGTTTGTTGTATGCCTCTGCCGTCTAAACTATCTATCAAAATGAAGAGGTAGAAGAGAGCCAGAAAATCTTCCCTAAGCAAAAAAACAGAAATGGACCTCTTCTGGCTCACTACCAAAGAACAAAAAAACACGCCCCTGTTTCTTGTTGAAGACAGACTTATCCGGTACGTCTAAACACCACCTAGGCCGCCTTGGTGCACTTAGCTCTTGAAACTGCACTAAGCCCATGATGGAACAGTCATATAAGTACCAAGGTCATTCAGTATGATAATGTTGTAAATAAAGAGCATAATTATATTTAAATTTTGGTGTAAATGAAAGAGTTATTAACATTTTACATGGCAAGCGCCGACTTTTGTGTAATGTGTCCAGTTATCATAGTGTTGATTGAATCCACTGAAGCTTGACGAATTCATATACATAGGCAGTTTCTCTTAAAATTTAGACTCTGTGATCATTCCCTAGGCATTGAATTGGGAAGGTACAGAAACATTCCAAGAGCACAAAGATTATGTAAAAAATATGGAGTCATAGATGACGAATTTCATTTCTTTTTGTATTGTGACATTAACATATCATTGCGTTCTAATTTTTTTGCTTATCTAAAAGACTATATATATATGTACCATTATTTCAACATCTTGATGCATTTAATAAACTAAAACACATTCTAAACCCCATTCTTGAACTTGTTTGTCATATTGGAGTCTTTATTAAGCAGTCTTTAGAACTGAGGGGGTCAGACCCATGTCAGACAAGCTTATGATTGTGTTTTTTACATAAATTTATAATTGAACTCTTAAAATATGTTCTATTATATTGTATTGTATTACATTGTATTGCATTGTATTTAAAATGTATAATTGTTTGTTTGTATTGCTTGACCCTTATGGGTGTAAATTTGCAATAAAGATTTAATATAAACCAATACCAATATCTTTAGTGTATTAATACGAGCCAAATAGTACTTATCAAGGTATAATTTTCTACTGTCGTTAAAAAATGGACATTCTAGCAGATAATGAAATTCGTCTCCAATATTACAAAGATGACATTTTCTCTCATTTCTATTAACATTATTCCACCTCCCTGTCTCTATTGAGAGTCTGTAGTTTGTGGTTCTACTTTCGCGAATATCCAAGATATCGAAATACTTTTTTCAAAATTTAATTTCATCTTAAAAATTTTATAATTGACTGATTTTGTAGACTCTTGAAATTGTATATTCCACAACTGTTTGTATTGGTCTTGTAATCGCAACTTTAGTGCATTTTTTAACCATATATCATTACCAAATCATTGAGAAATCCAAATATTTGAAAAACCACATTCATCCAATATATTTTTAACTTTACTCACAAAAAATGTACATACATTATTAACAGGTCAGTAAGTAGTGTTTTTAATAGTGTATATGCGATAGAAGATAACTTAGTCTCTTTAGCAGATACTAATTTACACCAATAAGATACTATTTTTAATTTAAAGGATACCTACCAAGTTCTCCGTATACCATATAGCTGGGTGTGGAATTTTTCAGTTTCAAAAGAAGTTTACAGAATTTCTGATGGATTCTTTCTATAATTTCAACATTACCATGCCCCCAAATTTCACATCATACAAAAGTATGGGTTTCACAACTTTATAGAAAAGATCTAAGTGATACTGAATGAAAAGATTATAAAGGCGGCCTGATTTCAACACATTAAACATAGCTTTTGTGGCTTTTTCTGCAAGGTGTTTCTGTGCTATTTTAGTATTACCAGTTCTAGATAATGATATGCCCAAATAGTTAAATTCTTTTAATATTTTCAATGTCAGTGCCGTCTATAGCTATATAAAAATGTAAATTTGACGGCATTCTGCCTCTAGAAAAAAATCATCACTTTAGTTAACTTTTTAAAGCTTCCAAATATTACAGTATTCACTGAAAGAATCCAGCTGTTTCTGTAAATCATCAGCACTTTCTGCCAATAGTACTGTGTCGTCTAAACTAAGGATATGAATGGAAAGGTTAAATATGCACCAAGATCATAAATAATTGATTATTATAATGTAAAAATTTGTTCAAAGTTGGTTCGAAAATCTTAAGAGATTTAAAAGTTATTATAAAAAAGAAGATGTGGTATGATTGCCAATGAGACAACTCTCCACAAGAGATCAAATGACACAGAAATTAACAACTATAGATCACCGTACGGCCTTCAACAATGAGCAAAGTCCATACCGCACAGTCAGCTATAAAAGGCCCCGAAATGACAATGTAAAACAATTCAAACGAGAAAACGAATGGCCTAATTTATGTACAAAAAATGAACAAAAAAAACAAATATGTAACACATAAACAAACGACAACCACTGAATTACAGGCTCCTGACTTGGGACAGGCACATACATGCAGAATAAGGCGGGGTTAAACATGTTATCGGGATCCCAACCCTCCCCTAACATGGGACAGTGGTGTAACAGTACAACCTAAGAATGAACTATCAAAATCAGTTGAAAGAGGCTTAACTCATCAGATGGATAAAAATACAAATACTACAAATACAAGCTAACATTTTTACGGGGCACGCGCTCTTCTTGTGTAATGTCTGATCACCTTGTAAATCGATCCAACCAATCTTTAACTGGTAAATTATGTTTCCTTGTTGCTAAGTAGTAATGATAAAAGGGCTGTTGATCTTTTCTTTGATGCTTTGTTAGAAAAAATATATTTGGAAAAAGTGTTTGTTTGTGCTATTTGAAAAAAAACCCAGTGAAACAATAGAAATTGGCTTTTACTAAAAGACATATCTGATTTACCTATGGCGTTTTTTTCGTTTGGTTGCTGTCAAATTGAAGTTTATCCCACATCTCCTATAGTTTGAGTTCCGTTTGATTACTTTTAATTCAGTTTATAAGAATTCATAAATGAAAGGGTTATTTGCATGAGTATAGATCAATTGCTTTTCTTTCACCCAAGCCGTGCATATATACTCAGAGGAAGATTAATCGTAGAGAGATGTACCTAAATCTATGGTACATAGTTAACAGAAAAAAGTTTCATTCTCAGTCTTATTTAAACTGTATTAATTTTAAAGACATGTCACATCCATACTAAGTCTACGTATATGTACATGTATACGTCTTGTCTTGTCTATAATAGTCGGGAAATTTTCCATTCAATTTATTTCATTTGAAAACGTTAAAAAGAATATAGATCTTATTTGTTGCAAAACGTGGCGTCCTTTTTGGATAAAGGAAAGTCCTATAATATAAGAATGCATAGGTGGGGTTGAACGTTGATAGTAAAAAAAAAAAGGAAAATCTGGCATCAATAGAGCGCATAATAAATTAAAAAATAATTCCCGAAATAAATGTATATAAAATATGTGTGTGACTATTGAAAGTGTATATACATATTTACAAGACTATGTAGCTTTTTTCACTCGTTCTTGTCCAGTAACACCGTGTATCATCGGTACAGCGGATATAGGTACTAACCAATCGGACGTGATCGATTTTTCTTCTGACACTGTAAGAAAGTCTTTGTTTTGTTTACATAATATCAATGTTTACATCAATCTAAACATAATTTTTGTTTTAAGAAATGATTTGGTCATAGGTTGATGATTAGAGAAGTCTCATTATTTTTCCAAAACAAGAACGCTTACTAAAACATGTGCAAATACTTGTCAAAGAAGTTAGCGCTCGTCTCATCCGATATGATTCTATATTCATTGCAACTCTTTTTCTAATAGAAGGCAACTGTGTGTGCGTAATAAGTATAGCTGTTTCAATAATTGGCATTGAAATCTTTCATACATATGTTATTTTTCGATATCTTATTCCGAAAAGAAGCGTTGTGTACGGTGCATAGGTAAATGAATGTACGGTATATAGCTTTTCACCCTTCGAAGTACCTATTAAGCTATATCCGCTGTACCGATGATACACGGGGAGTAATAAATTCCTCAAACGAGTTTGAATAGGGAAATAGAATCTGAAGAAGGAATTTATCATCAACATTTTAATAAGGCAATATTTGGTTTTGAATGAAGCCCGTTCTTATCTGTATTTGTTGCCGTACTTATAAAAATACGATTTTCAAATAATCAAACTCAAACAGTATAAAGTTTTGTTTCTCCTTAAAATCGTTTTTCTCCAGTATTACAAGCCTGAACGAATTTCAATGAGAAAATAAATTCTGAATAATGAATTTGACTCCATTTTTCTGTCAGTTTTCTGACCCGATCAAGACCGACCCCCTTTCACAAACGGTCTAAAATAATGCGTACATTGAACTCCCGTCATTTATCATATTTGGTTTTTTTTTTCTTAACAATTTCAGGTAGTAAGATTTGGTTTTAAATCGAGCTCATGAGAAATTATGAACTTTTTGGTCTTACAGAAAATATGTTATTTCATATCAATTTAATGTTGTTTTTGCAAGACTCATAATCAAGAACAGCGAGAAAGACTATTTCGCAAACTGTTGAAAGATACTCAGTCCGTTCTTACAACGACTAAGTCCTTATGCACAGATGTTAAATAAAAATAAAACAAAAACTTGCCCATTAGCCAAACCAAAGAAAGAAACCAATGAAAGCACATACTCTACCAAGATATAAGACTTAGCAAAACAAAACAAAAAACACTTTGCATGTTTATATTAAATAACATATGATATTCGTTTATTTATTTGATGTTGGAAAGGAGAAAAAATTCACGAAGAAAATCAAAAACGAACTGATAATAGACAAACTATAAAACAATATCAATTATTATTTCTTTTACTTTAGAACTGCAGAACGTATAATAACAAAATTTATTTAGCTGACTCATTACACATAAACTGTATAAAAATACATTAAATGGGACTTTTGAGTTTTTTTCTCCAGTATCGTTAAAGTCAATACACAAAGTATTTAATTACATAAATCAATTCAGAAAAAAACTTTTAAAATTTCGCATTATTAAATTTTATAAAAACACTGTTTTAATAACATGATATTCATAAGATAGATTAATAAAATATTGAATCTGAATATTCATAAGCAATAAGGATAATCCAATCAATTTTGTTGATTGGATTATTCCTGAGCAGTTGTGAAATCAGTGACACTTGCCCTCATTATTTTATAAAAATATTGAATATGTATTTAAGTTCGTTTTCAAAATCTTCCTAAAGTTTCCACTAAAATAAACAACGTGAAAAGAATTTAAACATTTTCCCTGTGTGCATATACGACGACTTTAAAAGAGTCCTGGGTGCACTTTGTATGGCCTGAGTGCACTCAGGAGGTCCTGGGCAGTGTTTAGACGTACCTGTTGATTTGCAACTGTTTTTTTTTCTGTTTTGGCACATACTTATATGTGAACCTTATTAAATTCGATCTCAAAATAGTGACTATAAAGGAATAGATATTTTAAAGTCTTAATTGAGCACAAAACTAATTCAAATTCGATTTCAATTATTTTGTGATTCTAAAATACGTTTTTTTTTTGTGGCAGAAATTACAATTATGTTTTTTTTATCTGATATGACTTTGAAACACTGATTTAAGATTTATATTGTCCACAAAATATCATAAAATATAAGGGATAAAAAAGACGCTTTTCTATTATTTTTTTTTACAAAGTTGACATATCGTACGCTTCCTCTTTGATTGGATAATATATCATTTTCAGCATAATCAAAATCATCAATTTTTTTTTATCCTTGCTACATGTGGCGTTATATCTTCGTCTGTATAACAAAGCTAGTGAATTAGTCTAAATATCCATCCAATGCATAATAATATTTCTTTTTCATCACTTTTTTATTCTTAAATATAAGCGTTGTCTATTTCTATCTGACAAGCACACACATGGACTTTTTCATTAGTATAGAAAGTCCCTGGCCAACAATAGCAACAACGTCCTTTTGATGATCAATTCATTATAAAAAAAAAACAAATAAACTATGTGGATAGTGGGTCATCGCACTCAGGTTTGTTTAACAAGACAGCTGATTGAATAAATGTGATAGATTTTCACGCCTACATTAAACTGCTGTCCAATCAAATGCCAGCAGAAACCTGTCAATAAAAAGGTTATTGCAAGCGTGGATAAGTTAGAGATTTGATTGTGTATTCGATATTGGAACAAAAAGTTAGATAATCACTATTCGTTTAGAATTAAATTGCGAAGAACGTGTTTGTGTAACAACCCTCCCGTTTTCGCCTTCTTATTTTTACACTTTCTTTTTTAACAGAAAAGTATTAAATATGAGCGTACTGCAAGTTTCTGAATTTTACAAGCATTCTATAAAGCGACTTGTGATTTCCGGGAAGTTCATATTTTCAAGATTTCACAGACCTCTGAAAAAAATTAGAACATACAAGTTTCATCTACCATTTGCAGAAAAAAACAATACCAAATTATATTTGTAAATTGGAAGAGATTAAGAATTATAGTTTAATATCCGTACAAAAAATCGTCTGAAATATAACAAAACATATTTCTCTCTGCCTGAATGCAATCGAAAGCAAATTTTCATTTTATTCTTTATCTATTTGCAAAAGACGAAGAATTCTCCTTAAAACTGTAAATTTTAAACAGGCAGACTAACTTTAAAGGATAAAATACAAGTTTGTACTACCATCCAAGGAAATAAGTGTTCCATAAAGTAACTAATCCTTAATTCACAACCGTCAAAACTCATTTTTATACGACCGCAAAAAAATTTTGTGGTCGTATATTGGTATGGCGTTGGCGTTGTCGTCGTCGTCCAGCGTCGGCGTCGTCCGGCGTCGTCGTCCGAAGACACATTGGTTTTCGCACTCTAACTTTAGTTTAAGTAATTTGATCTTTTTGAAATTTGACCATAAGGGTAAATACCACAAAAGGAAGGTTGGGATTGATTTTGGGGGTTATAGTACCAACAGTTAAGGAATTAGGGGCCAAAAAGGGGCCAAAAATAAGCATTTTCTAGTTTCCAGACAATTACTGTGGAACGGTGTATGGATCTCTCTGAAATTATACTACAAGTTTCCATACCACAAAGGGATGGTTAGGATTTGCTTTGGGGGGTTATGGCTCAAACCGTTTAGGAATTAGGGGCAAAAAAGGGGGAAAAACAAGGTTGTCCTGGTTAATGGACAAATACTTTAGTACAAAACATAATTTAAAGCAGTGTAAGGGTTATAAATCAAATACATCATTGAAATTATCTCCCTTACACTGCTTTTAAATTATGTATAAAGTAATGGTTAATGAACAATAAAGATAATTTAAAACAGTGTAAGGGAGGTAATCCAAATACAATGTTTTGGTTACTTCCCTTACACAGCTTTTAAATTATGTTTAAAGAAATGCATATTTATAAAGTTAGACCAGTAAAAATATCTGCAAATGTTGCATCTTTTTTTTTTACAAAAAAATCCATATGAAAGATTTGACACTATATTTTTAATTCTATTATAAAATAGATTAAGTTAGCACTATGGTAAATTTAAATGGGTAATTATGGTTGCCAACTCCATTGGAAATTTGAATTGAGATTATGACCATATCTTGAGGGAAAGAATTTTTTTGGAGAAAAAAGGGGGGGGGGGATAAAAAGAAATTGTTGGGGGTCAATTTTTTCTCATTTCAGATTTCAGAAATTAAAAAGAATTATTCTTCAAATATTATTTTTTTTTCAAATTTCAAATATTGAAAAATTTCAAGAAGTAATCTTTAATTGCACAGTATGGCGCATTAGATTTGTAAAATCTTTGATCACATTTATTAATTTGTTATGCCGAATCTAACAGTGTATTTAGATTTTTAATTTTGGGTCCAGTTTTCAAATTGGTCTACATTAAGGTCCAAAGGGTCCAAAATTAAACTTTGTTTGATTTTAGCAAAAATTGAATATATGAGGTTCTTTGATATGCTGAATCTATACATGTATTTAGATTTTTGATTTTTGGCCCAGTTTTCATGTTGGTGCAAATTGGGGTCCAAAATTAAACTTTGTTTGATTTCAACAAAAATTGAATATATGGGGTTCTTTGATATGCTGAATCTAACCATGTATTTAGATTTTTTATTTGTGGGCCCCGCTATCAAATTGGTTCATATTGAGGTCAAAAGGGTCCAAAATTAAACTTTGTTTGATTTCATCTAAAAATTGAATTATTGTGGTTCTTTGATATTCCAAATCTAACCGTGTATTTAGATTTTCAATTTTGGGTCCTGTTTTTTAAATTGGTCTACATTAAGGTCCAAAGGGTCCAAAATTAAACTTAGTTAGATTTTAACAAAAAATTAATTCTTGGGGTTCTTTGATATGCTGAATCTAAACATGTGTTTAGATTTTTGATTATGGGCCCAGTTTTTAAGTTGGTCCAAGATAGGGTCCAGTATTTAAACTTTTTTTGATTTCAACAAAAAATGAATATATGGGGTTCTTTGATATGCTGAATCTAAACATGTGTTTAGATTTTTGATTATGGGCCCAATTTTCAAGTTGGTCCAAATTGGGGTCCAAAATTAAACTTTGTTTGATTTCAACAAAAATTGAATATATGAGGTTCTTTGATATGCTGAATCTAACCATGTATTTAGATTTTTTATTTGTGGGCCCCACTATCAAATTGGTTCATATTGAGGTCAAAAGGGTCCAAAATTAAACTTTGTTTGATTTCATCAAAAATTGAATTATTGGGGTTCTTTGATATGCCAAATCTAACCGTGTATTTAGATTTTTAAGTTTAAGTCCCATTTTTTAAATTGGTCTACATTAAGGTCCAAAATTAAACTTAGTTTGATTTTAGCAAAAATTGAATTCTTGGGGTTCTTTGATATGCTGAATCTAAACATGTGTTTAGATTTTTGATTATGGGCCCAGTTTTCAAGTTGGTCCAAGTTGGGGTCCAAAATTAAACTTTGTTTGATTTTAACAAAAATTGAATATATGGGGTTCTTTGATATGCTGAATCTAACCATGTATTTTGATTTTAGACATTGGACCATAATAGGTAAATTAAAAAAATTCAAGTTCTTAGACCACATTCTTTCTGTGTCAGAAACCTATGCTGTGTCAAATATTTAATAACAATCCAAATTCAGAGCTGTATCAAGCTTGAATGTTGTGTCCATACTTGCCCCAACTGTTCAGGGTTCGACCTCTGCGGTCGTATCAAGCTGCACCCCAGCGAAGCATTTTATTGATATTTACCTGAGAGATCATAAAGGACATGCATACATCTACCAAGAACTTAACCAAAATGGCAAAAATGAAACAATATCTATTTTTTTTTGGTAGACGAGTAGCAAATTGAATAAGGAAATGTTATTGAAAGAGAATTAAGATATATGATAATTTTTCTAAGCAAAGTGGCAAAAACACGCATATATAGAGTTGCAAAAAAAACTATATATTAATAGTCAATTTCGACTATTTAATAAAGGATTATAGGTCGAACACGACACACGATTCTTGATTTCCAATGTACATGATTTAAAACCGTGCATTTTGAAGAACACATGCTTGGCCATGATCGTTGAATGTTCAGCGTACAATATTGCATAATATTCAGGATGATTTCAACGAAAAGCAAACGAAAAAGATTTAATTTTTTAAATCCGAGCATTCCTTAAATTCAACATTTAAAACCGTTTTGTTTTAGGCAAAACATATAAAATTGAGAATAACTGATGTACTTTTTATTCTCTCTAACACTTAGGATTGGTAGTCCTGACAGCTTTCTCTCCATTAGTAAGGGAGGTCCTGGGTAAGGGAGTTCCTATATCCTTAACAGTAAGCGGACACTGAAAAGTCACAGGACAGGAAGTGACAATTGTTTATGTATGTAAGAGAAATATCTTGAAAAATTACTTGTATTACATATATTCTTTTTACAGTTTATGAAATTGTTCATTAGCCTTGGTAAATGAAGATTTATTAAATTTTAATCGTGCAAATGATATAATATTTCTTACCCAAGAGAAAATAAATCTGGAATCCCACTGAAATCCCAGCTGGAATTTTGATGGGATTCCAAGTGGGATCCCACCTAATTCCACCGGGATAAAATTTCGGGAATCCCGCCAAAAGTCCGGGAATTCCGATGTAAATCCCGGTTGAAATATACTGGGATCCCACTGGGATATTGTGGGATTTTGATTGGAATATACTGGGATTCTGATTGGGATCCCGCTCTTTTAGCGGGAATCCCGAAATTTTATCCCAGTGGAAATATACTGGGATTCCAGTATATTTCCACTGGGATTTACATCGGGAATCCCGGACTTTTGGCGGGATTCCCGAAATTTTACCCCAGTGGAAATATATATTTCCACTGGGATTTACATCGGGAATCCCGGACTTTTGGCGGGATTCCCGAAATGCTACGATTTTGCATTTTCTGAGGGAATATACACATTTATTACTCATTATAAGGTAGATGAATATTGCCCTTGTTGTATCAAATCTGTCACGTATATATAAACATTGCGGCATGAATTACATTGTATTGGCCATGTTTAATATCTTATTTCAATGGCTGTCAAGTTCCCATTAAAAAAAAATGTACTTGTATTTAATGTCCTTAATCCTTAAACTTCCATCAAAATTATAGATACTAGTACTACTAGCGAACTTGTTTGCCATTTTTAATGGCTGCTTATATTGTTAAATTACCCATTAATTAAATATGGTACTCACCCCACCCCTCCTCCCCATGTTCACTAACACCTTCAAGCATTTCATTGTCTTAATTGTATTTAGATACGCAGTTTTCACCATGGCTTAATGATGCTCGCTGTTCAGTTTCAAATATTATAATATTAAAAATGTGTGTCAGATATAAAGGATACATGTGAAGTTCTCCTCCTTTCTGTAATTAAATTTGCTGTCTCTGTACTTCCAACTAGTATTGCTGAGTAAAGGTAACTGGAATCTGCATGCAATCCGTTTACTTTCAAAATTGGCAGCTCCATTTAATCATTTAATCCCCTAAAAGTATCAAAAAAATCCACAAAGAATCAATTGTTTTAGACATTTTGAAGCAATAAATTCAATAGAAATATTATTGCATGTTTATACAGTATACATTGGAAGCCAGTTGGAATCAAATTAATTACCCTCCCTCTTTTTTTATCCCCTGAAGATAAAAAACTAGCGACTTATTATTTTCACCAAATAACCATTCACACAATTCAATTAAATTTTTACATATCTACCAGTTATGCCTGTTATGTGACAACAAGATTATTCAATGTTGTTAAAAATAAATATATTTTTCAGTTTATGCAGGAACATATATATATTAGATATATCTGCATGTTCCCAGGTTTATGCTTTCAGATTTTCTGATGTTGATTTGCTAAAAAAAAACCATAAAAAAATCATAGTTCCTCAATAAATTATATTTTATAATCTCATTATATACACATGTTAAATTAAATTTTAATGCACTTATCTGAAAACATCTTCACCATCACATGGAATCTTCTATTTTGCTACAGCGTAATCACATTTTGATGACGTTTTTATTGAGTACTCTAACGTCGAGGTGACAATCTCGCCCCATATTATATCGGCCAGAAGTTGATCCGTCCCCGTAACGGTATTATAAAAATAAATCAAGGGTGTCGTATAAAAGTATTTATTACTGGCCAGTTTTTAAAAATAAGAAAAAAAAAACTTTAATTTAATCGGCACAGGGTGCATGCGGATGGACTAGTGGCCGCATTATCTAGGACGGTATTTTCTAGGGTCGGACTGTTCAGTACAATTACTAAAAACCACGTGGTCATGACTTGTTTACATAAGTTGAGAACCAAGGTTTTACGATGTCGATCGTTGGCCTATCATTGATCTGATAATTTTTCTATGTTATTTAAATGCCGGACAACAGGTAGAAAATCAGAAACGATCCAGCTTGTCTGGCAAAACAGCCGTTGGCGTTTCTCGGGCGCCCTTTCGTTTTTATCGCGAAAATCTCGGCATTTTTCTGACTTTGAAATACTGTCAAACTAAAATTTGTAATTCTTCCATCAACAGAAGTTCAGCTAGCTGTGTAAACTGTCAAATTAAGTGACCCATTAAGTGCAGGGCTTCACCTGACAGCTTTGGTGTCAAACACATTGTTAATTAACACAAATAACCTTTGCTTTATGTCATAAATAATTTGTGTATTTCAAAAATGTTTCAGTTACTTCCCCTTTTTTATCACCTTTTCACAATATATTCCTTAAATTTATTGTTTTTTTTTCTAAAAAAAAAAAAATAAAACAAATTGAATGCAAATGCATATCAGAATATTACTTTTAATTATTTTTAACCTGAAAACACTTCAAATATAAATATTTTGAAAATTATTTTTTTCATCTTTACTTCCATTAATTGATCTATCAAGTGCATTCAAATAATAATTCAAATTTTCATTGAAAGAGGACAACTTTTATTTTTAGAAGCAATAAGTGGGGGAGAGGCATTTAAAAAAGGGCATCCAATTTTTCAAAGCACCAGTTTTAAGTGGGGTCATTCAAAATATATTGATTTAAAAAGGAAAATTTACAAAATTTAGGTTTTTCACAGAAATCTATAACCAGGATATATTTTACATTTCCAGGATAATTTTTTTTAAATTCCACACAAAATTCTGGTTTATGTTTCCCTGTTTAAAGTAAGATGGGATCCCGGTTTCAGACAGTTATCCCAATGGGATCCCAGTTTCGTATATTTATCTTGCTTCAACTGGGATTGGATCCCAGCTTGAGACAGATATCCCAATGGGATCCCAGTTTCAGACATATATCCTGAATGGGATCCCAGTTTCAGATATTTATCCCGAATGGAATCCCGACTTCTGAGGCCCATCCCGGCTTATCCCGCTAATTTTACCGGGATTTGACTGGGATCCCGATAGATCCCGTTTTCATTTTCTCTTGGGTAGCCCCATGAAGCTGTTTAGGTACCAAGCCACTTTGATAGTTTGTTTACTAAACAATTATTTGTTCATTTAATACATTTGTTTACAGAGTTGGTTTATATATACAATAGTTCAAGATACATACAAAACATTTTTTTTAAAATAAGTATTTTCTTTTTCAAAGAAAATAGTCTCAGAAACTGAATTGTGACCTTTCGTCTGTGACCTTTTGTCCACAAGCACGCATTATGTATGAATAAAGTTGGAACAAAGGTCAATTTGGCTCTGATTCACAACAATTGTTCTCTTGTTAACATGAACATGACCTTTTTTTTTGTCGACACGCGCTCGCCGTATCAGGCTAGAACAAACCAATGCATATCAATGTCACATGTGTCTTTTCCTCGACTGAATGTTATTAGCAATATTAATATTGGATACAATTGTAACGTAATGAATTGCATTTGATCCTAGTCCTAAGTTTAATTTTCTGTTGAATCAGCTGAACATCTAGGTGATCATCGATGTGTAATATTTGACACTGAACATTTTTTTAGGAGCGATGCAATGAAAATAATGTATTTCTATCAATCATTTACTTCAGTTAAAGACCTTTGAATGTAACAATATGGTACAAATCGATTTGATTTACTGAATTGCATATTTCTTTTTTTCGAAATGAAAATATTATAAACTGCTCCCGGTTAATATAAATAAGAAGATGTGGTATGTGTGCCAAATAGTCATCTCCATCCAAGTCACAAAGTATAAAACAATTATAGATTAAAAGTACGGCCTCAACACGGAGCTTTGGCTCACACCGAACAGCAAGCTATAAAGGTCCCCAAAATGACTTGTGTAAAACAATTCAAAATGGAAAAACAAAGGTCTAATTTATAAGTACGATCATTTCGCTACGTTATTTTATAGTTTTTTGGTCAATTCCGAAAAGCAAGTAAGCATATCACTGTTTTTTTAAATCAGAAGTAACGTTGGTGTTATAACAAAAATCTGATACAAAACAGAAATATAAACCGTACACAAGATTTTATCAATCGTTTCTTAACTTATGCCCAAGAGAAAATAAATCTGGAATCCCACTGAAATCCCAGCTGGAATTTTGATGGGATTCCAAGTGGGATCCCACCTAATTCCACCGGGATAAAATTTCGGGAATCCCGCCAAAAGTCCGGGAATTCCGATGTAAATCCCGGTTGAAATATACTGGGATCCCACTGGGATATTGTGGGATTTTGATTGGAATATACTGGGATTCTGATTGGGATCCCGCTCTTTTAGCGGGAATCCCGAAATTTTATCCCAGTGGAAATATACTGGGATTCCAGTATATTTCCACTGGGATTTACATCGGGAATCCCGGACTTTTGGCGGGATTCCCGAAATTTTACCCCAGTGGAAATATATATTTCCACTGGGATTTACATCGGGAATCCCGGACTTTTGGCGGGATTCCCGAAATGCTACGATTTTGCATTTTCTGAGGGAATATACACATTTATTACTCATTATAAGGTAGATGAATATTGCCCTTGTTGTATCAAATCTGTCACGTATATATAAACATTGCGGCATGAATTACATTGTATTGGCCATGTTTAATATCTTATTTCAATGGCTGTCAAGTTCCCATTAAAAAAAAATGTACTTGTATTTAATGTCCTTAATCCTTAAACTTCCATCAAAATTATAGATACTAGTACTACTAGCGAACTTGTTTGCCATTTTTAATGGCTGCTTATATTGTTAAATTACCCATTAATTAAATATGGTACTCACCCCACCCCTCCTCCCCATGTTCACTAACACCTTCAAGCATTTCATTGTCTTAATTGTATTTAGATACGCAGTTTTCACCATGGCTTAATGATGCTCGCTGTTCAGTTTCAAATATTATAATATTAAAAATGTGTGTCAGATATAAAGGATACATGTGAAGTTCTCCTCCTTTCTGTAATTAAATTTGCTGTCTCTGTACTTCCAACTAGTATTGCTGAGTAAAGGTAACTGGAATCTGCATGCAATCCGTTTACTTTCAAAATTGGCAGCTCCATTTAATCATTTAATCCCCTAAAAGTATCAAAAAAATCCACAAAGAATCAATTGTTTTAGACATTTTGAAGCAATAAATTCAATAGAAATATTATTGCATGTTTATACAGTATACATTGGAAGCCAGTTGGAATCAAATTAATTACCCTCCCTCTTTTTTTATCCCCTGAAGATAAAAAACTAGCGACTTATTATTTTCACCAAATAACCATTCACACAATTCAATTAAATTTTTACATATCTACCAGTTATGCCTGTTATGTGACAACAAGATTATTCAATGTTGTTAAAAATAAATATATTTTTCAGTTTATGCAGGAACATATATATATTAGATATATCTGCATGTTCCCAGGTTTATGCTTTCAGATTTTCTGATGTTGATTTGCTAAAAAAAAACCATAAAAAAATCATAGTTCCTCAATAAATTATATTTTATAATCTCATTATATACACATGTTAAATTAAATTTTAATGCACTTATCTGAAAACATCTTCACCATCACATGGAATCTTCTATTTTGCTACAGCGTAATCACATTTTGATGACGTTTTTATTGAGTACTCTAACGTCGAGGTGACAATCTCGCCCCATATTATATCGGCCAGAAGTTGATCCGTCCCCGTAACGGTATTATAAAAATAAATCAAGGGTGTCGTATAAAAGTATTTATTACTGGCCAGTTTTTAAAAATAAGAAAAAAAAAACTTTAATTTAATCGGCACAGGGTGCATGCGGATGGACTAGTGGCCGCATTATCTAGGACGGTATTTTCTAGGGTCGGACTGTTCAGTACAATTACTAAAAACCACGTGGTCATGACTTGTTTACATAAGTTGAGAACCAAGGTTTTACGATGTCGATCGTTGGCCTATCATTGATCTGATAATTTTTCTATGTTATTTAAATGCCGGACAACAGGTAGAAAATCAGAAACGATCCAGCTTGTCTGGCAAAACAGCCGTTGGCGTTTCTCGGGCGCCCTTTCGTTTTTATCGCGAAAATCTCGGCATTTTTCTGACTTTGAAATACTGTCAAACTAAAATTTGTAATTCTTCCATCAACAGAAGTTCAGCTAGCTGTGTAAACTGTCAAATTAAGTGACCCATTAAGTGCAGGGCTTCACCTGACAGCTTTGGTGTCAAACACATTGTTAATTAACACAAATAACCTTTGCTTTATGTCATAAATAATTTGTGTATTTCAAAAATGTTTCAGTTACTTCCCCTTTTTTATCACCTTTTCACAATATATTCCTTAAATTTATTGTTTTTTTTTCTAAAAAAAAAAAAATAAAACAAATTGAATGCAAATGCATATCAGAATATTACTTTTAATTATTTTTAACCTGAAAACACTTCAAATATAAATATTTTGAAAATTATTTTTTTCATCTTTACTTCCATTAATTGATCTATCAAGTGCATTCAAATAATAATTCAAATTTTCATTGAAAGAGGACAACTTTTATTTTTAGAAGCAATAAGTGGGGGAGAGGCATTTAAAAAAGGGCATCCAATTTTTCAAAGCACCAGTTTTAAGTGGGGTCATTCAAAATATATTGATTTAAAAAGGAAAATTTACAAAATTTAGGTTTTTCACAGAAATCTATAACCAGGATATATTTTACATTTCCAGGATAATTTTTTTTAAATTCCACACAAAATTCTGGTTTATGTTTCCCTGTTTAAAGTAAGATGGGATCCCGGTTTCAGACAGTTATCCCAATGGGATCCCAGTTTCGTATATTTATCTTGCTTCAACTGGGATTGGATCCCAGCTTGAGACAGATATCCCAATGGGATCCCAGTTTCAGACATATATCCTGAATGGGATCCCAGTTTCAGATATTTATCCCGAATGGAATCCCGACTTCTGAGGCCCATCCCGGCTTATCCCGCTAATTTTACCGGGATTTGACTGGGATCCCGATAGATCCCGTTTTCATTTTCTCTTGGGTGTCGTTTGATATTTTTCTATAATATGATTTATTCTTGTATTAGTTCGTGCTAAAACAAACTTGATGATAAAAAAAATCAAGAGAGGTATCGAAATCGGTCTTTATAGGTACCTAATGGTAAATATAAACTGTCAACTAAATTCTTAAAATATTCTTTATTCTTGTTGCATTTTTTTTTTAAATAATGTTTTTGTATTTGTCAATGTAATAATTTTACCTGGTAAATCCTTATATAAGATAAGACATGGAACTTTATTCATTTTACGTCAATGGCTAAAACATCATAAGCGTTGCATGGGTAATTATTTAGATAGTTTATGACAACCCGTTTCGGTTGACTGCTTAAATAATCCGTTTATTGAAATGTAAATAACTTTCACCAAGCAACTGTTTTCTATATATAATATTTAAAAATATAAAGTAAATTAGATACTTAGAATATATTTTTCTTGACAAATTTTATATGGATCAGAACTATTATTTTACATTAGAAACAAAAAACGTTTAAGCAAATTTAGGAACATCTTGGGGATATATTACTTATCATTATATCTTTACGGGCGGAATGAATAAATACATGACTACTTTATGTCAGAAAGCACGACTGCAAAGTTTTAATGACTATCACATTTCCCGGTTACAACAATTAATCTTTTCTTATATAACCAATTAAATGTTAAAAATTCTATCGGGAAAAAATGAATTGTTCGTTTGCATACGTTATTTAATGAAATAGATATATAGTATTACATTAAAAGACCACAAAAGAATATCCTCCAAGCTATGCCGATTTTATTCATAAAGGGGAGTAACCCCTGAAAAACACAGATAGAGTGTCGCTCGTTTTATTTAAAATATTTAAAATCTTAACACGACTGAACACGATCTTACAGCAGCTAAACAGATTTTTTACCTTTGGTCTTATTTTATCTGAACGTGATCTAATCAAGTCTTATTTAAACGCTAGAAGAATCTATCTTGTTTATCTTGACCCGACTGATCTGACTGAACACGATATATCGTAACAGAGTCTGAAAGTCTAAACAGGTCTTAACGTTTTTCCCTAGCGGTAAATCAAGGCGATTAAGACTCGATAAGACCAAAATGACCGTTTCAGACTTAAATCTTGCTACTAGTGTAGGTTTCTGACACAGAATGAATGTGGTCTAAGAATTTAAAAAAATTTAATTTACCTATTCAAACCATATCATTATTATTTGCTTTTATATATAAATCAGAAATAACCAATTTAAAATGGAAAATTTGAAAGAAAAAAAAGGAAAAAAAAATCCCCCCCCCCCAAATTTTTGAACCCCCTTATGATTCATCACCCCCCAAACTCAATCCCAGCCTTCCCTTTGTGGTATGGTACCTTGCAGTACAATTTCAGAGAGATCCATACACTTGAACACAAGTTATTGTCTGGAAACTAGAAAAATGCTTGTTTTTTGGCCCCTTTTTCCTAAAATTTTGAGGCAATTACCCTCAAAATCAATCCCAGCCTTCCCTTTATGGTATGGTACCTTGCAGTACAATTTCAGAGAGATCCATACACTTGAACACAAGTTATTGTCTGGGAACTAGAAAAATGCTTGTTTTTTTCCCCTTTTTGGCCCCTAATTCCTAAAATTTTGAGGCAATTATCCCCAAAATCAATCCCAGCCTCCCATTTGTGGTATGGTACCTTGCAGTACAATTTCAGAGAGATCCATACACTTGAACACAAGTTATTGTCTGGAAACTAGAAAAATGCTTATTTTTGCCCCTTTTTTGGCCCCTTATTCCTAAACGTTTTGAGCAATTACCCCAAAACTCTATTCCAGCTTTCCTTTTGTGGTATGGTACCTTGTAGTATAATTTCATAAAGATCCATACACTTACACACAAGTTATTGTCATGAAACTAGAAAAATGCTTGTTTTTTGCCCCTTTTTTGGCCCTTATTCTTAAAATTTGGAGGCAATTACCCTCAAAATCAATCCCATCATTCCCTTTGTGATATGAAACCTTGTGGTACAATGTCAGAGAGATCCATACACTAACACACAAGTTATGTCTGGAAGTTACAAAAATGCTTATTTTTGGCCCCTTTTTGGCCCCTAATTCCTTAACTGTTGGTACCATAACCCCCAAAATCTATCCCAACCTTCCTTTTGTGTTATTGAACCTTATGGTAAAATTTCATAGAGATCCATTCACTTACACCAAAGTTAGAGTGCGAAAACCAATGTGTCTTCGGACGACGGCAACGACGACGCCAACGTCATACCAATATATCGTCGTATAAAATTTACTTGATATTTAGAAGAAATAAAAATTTTGCAATTTTTCAATTTATAAAGGGGAATAACTCTAGAACGGTTAAAGCGACACCACCAAAATTCAAACTTGATCTGTGTTTTGTCGTAATAAGCATTGTGTATAAGTTTCATAACATTTGGTTGAGGCAAACTTAAGTAAGAAAACGGAAACTAAAAATTTTGCAATTTTTCCATTTATAAAGGGGAATAACTCTAGAACGGTTAAAGTGACGTCACCAAAATTCAAACTTGATCTGTTTTTTGCAGTAATAAGCATTGTGTATAAGTTTCATAACATTTGGTTGAGGCAAACTTAAGTTAGAGAACAGAAACTAAAAATTTTGCAAATTTTCCATTTATAAAGAGGAATAACTCTAGAACGGTTAAAGTGACGCCACCAAATTTCAAACTTGATCTGTGTTTT
Source organism: Mytilus californianus (assembly GCF_021869535.1). NCBI lineage: Eukaryota > Metazoa > Mollusca > Bivalvia > Mytilida > Mytilidae > Mytilus > Mytilus californianus. Next base: position 236,728 of record NW_026262734.1, on the reverse strand, counting down.
GTGGTAATAAGCATTGTGTATAAGTTTCATAACATTTGGTTGAGGCAAACTCAAGTTAGAGAACAGAAACCAAATTTGGGACGTACGGACGGATGTATGTATGTACAGACAGACAAGGGTAAAACTTAATGCCCCCACCGCTACGGCGGGGGCATAATAATTAGAAAAAACAAATTATGCAATCATTGTAGTAGCTTTGAGCAAGCTTGGATAATTGCAAACATATCTGCAATTATTGGTCCTTTTTTTCAGAAAGTAAATGTAACCTCTTGATGTCTGATGTAACTAACCTATAATTAATGAAAAGGAACGATAGTTCATAATCAACCCAAATGCCTGGCTAATAGCTGTCCCAGAATTATAAATTTGAATACACTTTTATATTGGTTTCCTCATCAGCAGCAATTGTTAGAGTTTAGATAAATTACTTCACGAGAGTTTGTAGTGAAAGGGACAGGTGGTCTGACTGATACAAATTCTGATTCTGTAGTCAATTTTGTCAAAGACGGAATCTGGAAAATGGTCGTGTGACTAAATATTTTAATGACTTATGAATAACAATCACAATTTTTTGTTTGTAAAGTTATTGATTGCAAATTCAAATTTTTGTCTTTTGAATTATTTATTTTGTACACTACAAACTGCTCAGAGTTTGAAAAATCCATATTTTGTGCTAGTTTGGTCAAGCACAGATTTTGCTTGTCAAGACTCGACATAATCTCGACAGAACTTAACTGTACTCGACTTTGGTCTTGACTTTACTTGATAAGTCTGATTGAGTACTTGATAATCTTGGTATAGTCTGAATATGGTCTCGCCAAATGCGCGACCAGTTTTGACAAGTCTCAACTCAGTCTTGAACTTTATATTTAGTCTCGACTGGTCAGAAACAGCCCATCTATCTCAATTATATATTGATCTTACAAAGTTCCAGGTTATCTGGTAGTTGGCTTCATTGCTGTCAAAGTTGAGGATTGTATTAATTAGTAAAAGAAAAGCTAGAATAAGCATGTTTGGATTAAATTCAGATAATCACTTTTAAAAATATCTATAACTTTTTCAAATAAACATAGATTTTCATAAAACTCTACAGCTATTTCAATTATTAGCTCACCTGGCCCTAAGGGCCAAGTGAGCTTTTCTCATCACTTGGCGTCCGTCGTCCGTCGTCCGGCGTCGTCCGGCGTCGTCCGTCGTCGGCGTTAACTTTTTACATTTTGAACTTCTTCTAGAGAACCACTGAATGGAATGAAACCAAACATGGCATGAATGTTCCTTATGAGGTGCTGACCAAGTGTTGTTACTTTGTAGCCGATCCATCATCCAAAGTGGCCGCCAGCGGGGGACTTAGTTTAACATAGGACCCTATGGGAAATGCATACAAATGACTTCTTTTAGAGAACCACTGAATGGAAAAAAACAAAACATGGCATGAATGTTCCTTATGAGATGCTGACCATGTGTTGTTACTTTGTAGCCGATCCATCATCCAAGATGGCCGCCATCGGGGAACTTAGTTTAACATAGGACCCTATGGGAAATACATACAAATGTCTTCTTTTAGAGAACCACTGAATGGAATGAAACCAAACATGGCATGAATGTTCCTTATGAGGTGCTGACCAAGTGTTGTTACTTTGTAGCCGATCCATCATCCAAGATGGCCGCCAGCAGGGGACTTAGTTTAACATAGGACCCTATGGGAAATACATACAAATGTCTTCTTTTAGAGAACCACTGGATGGAATGAAACCAAACATGGCATGAATGTTCCTTATGAGATGCTGACCAAGTGTTGTTACTTTGCAGTCGGTCCATCATCCAAGATGGCCGCCAGTAGGGGACTTAGTTTAACATAGGACCCTATGGGAAATACATACAAATGTCTTCTTTTAGAGAACCACTGAATGGAATGAAACCAAACATGGCATGAATGTCCCTTATGAGGTTCTGACCAAGTGTTGTTACTTTGTATCCGATCCATCATCCAAGATGGCCGCCAGCGGGGGACTTAGTTTAACATAGGACCCTATGGGAAATACATACAAATGTCTTCTTTTAGAGAACCACTGAATGGAATGAAACCAAACATGGCATGAATGTTCCTTATGAGGTGCTGACCAAGTGTTGTTACTTTGCAGTCGGTCCATCATCCAAGATGGCCGACAGCAGGGGACTTAGTTGAACAAAGGACCTATGGGAAATACATACAAATGTCATCTTTTAGAGAACCACTGAATGGAATGAAACCAAACATGGCATGAATCTTCCTTATGAGATGTTGACCAAGTGTTGTTACTTTGTAGCCGATCCATCATCCAAGATGGCCGACAGCGGGGGACTTAGTTTAACATAGGACCCCTATGGGAAATACATACAATTGTCTTCTTTTAGAGAACCACTGAATGGAATTGAACCAAACATGGCATGAATGTTCCTTATGAGTTGCTGACCAAGTGTTGTTACTTTGCAGTCGATCCATCATCCAAGATGGCCGCTAGGGGGGGGGGGGGGGGGGGGCTTAATTTAACATAGGACCCTATGGGAAATACATACACATGTCTTCTTTTAGAGTACCACTGAATGGAATGAAACCAAACATGGCATGAATGTTCCTTATGAAGTGCTGACCAAGTGTTGCTACTTTGTTGCCGATTTACTGTTCAAGATGGCCACCAGGATATTTTATTAAATAACTGGACCAATATTAATCAAAATTTGGCCTCAATCATTATTTGGGTATCTGTTATGATTTTTATCTATCTTTACATGATTTCTAAAACCAAAGTAGAGTCAGGTGATTGACACATGCTCTTGAGAGCCTCTAGTATATTGATCTTACAAAACACAAGGTTATTTGGTATTTTGGTTTATTTCTGTCAAATTTAAGGATTTAACTAATAGGTAAAAAAAGCTGGAATTTTCAGTTTAGACCAGGCGGAAACACAGTTGAAATTAAACAAAAGAAATGGAACTCGTTAGAGAAGGTAAAAATTACCAAGTTGGTAAATTTGAATTATTTACATCTGTTTCTATGGGCTTTAAAATTTATTGAATGTGCATAGTTTAGGATTTTATGCATCTTATGTATGTGTTTTTACTTAAATTGTGGTATGGAGCTTCGAGATATTTGTAAACTTTTGAATTATAGGCAAATTTTCACAAAACAGTCGATTGTGGTAGGTGCAAATACATGTGGATCTTTTTTGTGCATAAGCATAAATTCAGCCGAAAAAAATTCCAGAGAAAGATAATAGATTGGTCTTTTTAAAGCATTAATTTGCATCTCTGCCCCCTGGCAACAGCTTTTTTGGGAAAAAACCCCCAAAATGGGCAATAATTTCATAGAGAATAGAAAGTCGAGCAGACCTTTTTATGTTCCGGCGTGTTTGAGTTGGATATTCTGTCTTGAAAACGTATTAAAGAAAAATATTTGATACATCATCTCGCTTCAGATTCTATTATTTTTATATATTTAGGCTCTAGGTTGATATAATAACATCAGAAATTTACAGTTCTAAAAAATAAGATATATGGGTCAAGTGAAATACCTTTCTAGTGAGTCATAACAACAGAGTAAGTGTGTTCAAATAACAATTTTAAACATTAAAAGTACTTGATGACAGACTTTTCTAGTGGATCTTAGAAATGCATAACTTCAAATAACTTCATTTTTTGTGTGTGTTATCAGGAACATATATATTGACGGGACTTGACACTACCTAAATGTAGCCGATTTTATCGTTGGGTCATAGGTAATAAAGATACGATACGGAAACGGACATGTGTTAAAAACGTACTCGCTATTATCCTAATAATTTCTGATAATATCAATAAAATGTCATTCAAACTAGTTTTACAGTGATGCCAGTGTATCAAACTTGTATTCTGTCACTTCAAATTTGTTATAATCGCATTCATTTTATCACAGAATGGTACAGAATGCAAACAGGGTAATAAAAAAATGGCGCCGATTGCCTTCCCAAATTCAAAAACATTATAAAACACTTCACATCAAATAAATCATACTTATCTTGGTCATTTCATATGACAAAATGTATTAGATATACTTTTCCCAGGTGTTATCTAAGGTAATTAGTCTTCAACCTCTGAAAATTTTTAGAAATATTTAATTTGAATTTTTTAAAATATTCTTGAACTTTCGAAAACTCCCCCTGACAACTGATCAGGCAATAGTTTTAAGTTGACCATATGCATAAAAGTACATTAAATGGCCTGTCCCAAGTCAGGAGCCTCTGGCCTTTGTTAGTCTTGTATGTTTTTTAATTTTAGTTCATTTATATGTTTTGGAGTTTAGTGTGACGTCCATTTTCACTGAACTAGCACACAATTTTATTTAGGGGCCAGCTGAGGACCACCTCCGGGTGCGGGATTTTCTCGCTGCATTGGAGACCAATTGGTGGCCTTCGGCTATTGTCTGCTCTTTGGTCGGGTTGTTGTCTCTTTGACATATTCCCCATTTCCATTCTCAATTTTATAAGGATTGTAATGATACTTTGTGGATAAATTCATCAGTTTTTCAAGGGTAAATTGACAGTGCGTCATCACTACAATGGCTTCCATTTTTAAGATTATATAAATTCAGTGGCATAATGGGGAGATAATTTTAACGAAGTAAAATCCTGACTGAGACTAAATTCAGATAGTAACCTTTTAAAATTTCAGTAACTTTATTTGATAGTTTGGTTTATTGCTGTCAAAATAAAGGATTTAATTAACAATGATTTTAAATAGGTAAAAAAAATCAAAAATTTTCAGTTCAGACTTAATTCAGATAGTCATCTTTAAAAATTTCTATAATTCAAATCAACTTTTATTTTCATGTAACTCTACAGATATCTCAATTATGTATTTATCTTACAGAATTCTAGGTTGATTGGTAGTTTGGTTTATTTCTGTCAAATTTAGGGATTTAATTAATGGATAAAAAAAGCTAAAATTTTCAGTTTGGAGTTAATCATGTTAATTCAGATGGATATCTATTAATTTAATCCTTAAATTTGAAAGTCATTTTAACCTGATGTATAACGATGTGACTGAATTACTATAGTTATTCCATAGAATTATGTAATGTATCAATTAGTATTTAATCCAGTTTGTATACCATGTTTGTCTTGAATATAGACATAAAATACTATTGGTGTAAAATTAGGTGCATGCTTAACTGTAATAGTTTCAACCTTTAATTTTTAGATACAAATGAAAACAAGATTGTAGAGTATAAAGTAAGAGGTAAGGGATTGAAATAGCTCTCAGTGAGTTTCTTTCTAACATTATGCATTAGAACAACTATAGTTATTCTATAGAAATATTGTAAGATTAAGATGTCTGTTGGATAATTTTCACTATTCAGCCTTAAGTTTCCTGATAATATCTGTAATGTCTCGGAGAAGATCGATAGTCAGTGCCAATTAGTTATTTTAAAAAGAGTTATGACCCTTGGAAATGTTAAATTTATGGGAATTGCATTATAAGTGCTTGTACATGTACAATTTGGCCAGATTTTTATGAAACTTATTTCAAAGGTTTATAAAGGACATGTCCTAAAAAAATCAGTGCTGATTGAATATTTTTAAAAGAGTTATGCCCATTGGAAATATCAATTATATCAGAAATTGAATTGCACTGGCTCGCAAGCATTCATTTCTTTACATTTCTCTTAAGATATTTAAAAAAAAAAAATTACAGAACCAAAAAAGAGGTTTTTTTTTTAATTATTGCCCTTAAACAAATAAAATATGTGCAACACGGGGGATATTTGAACTCTGTTCTTTTATTAAGATTAAGGACAAGACTTGATAATCGAAAATATTAGGTATATTAATGCAATATTAGGTATATTAATGCATTCACTTATCAGTGCAACAATAGCGTGTGTTTATGTCCATTCACTTCAATTTATCAATGAAATGCATACGATTTCATTCATACAACCGAACAACTATCACAATGTTTTGATCTTGTAAAAGTAGTTTTACTAACTCATTTGAGTTAATATTTTTATCTGAATAAGCGTTTTGTTAAGACGAAATGCTGATAAAAAGAATAATGGCTTTTAATTTTTTTTATACTAACTTAATCAGTTCAAATATGTCCTTGAATTTCAATGTTATCATTAAACATTTTCATAATTTGGTTCTTAAATTGTTCTATTTCAAAGCCTTAATGCTCGGTAGAACTAATTTATTCATAAGAGTATCATAAGTCAATAGATAGATATAAAAAGATGTGGTATGAGTACCAATGAGACAACTCTCAATCCAAGTCACAATTTGTAAAAGTAAACCCTTATAGGTCAAATTACGGCCTTCAACACGGAGCCTTGGCTCACACCGAACAGCAAGCTATACAAGGCCCAAAAAACTACCAGTGTAAAACCATTCAAACAGGCAAACCAATGGTCTAAAAAACGAGAAAAGAGAAACACTTATGAACCACATCAACAAACGACAAAACACATTTTGAATATATAGTCAAAATACGGTTATTTTGTGCATTTTGAAGCTAAAAGCTTAAGAAAAACCTTTGCTGCAACCGAGAATCCAAAATGTTCTTTAAGCAAAAGGTACCAATCAATATATTTAATCCCTGGACATTTTCTGTTAAAGTCACTGTTAAAAATTATGGAGAAATGAGACCGAAACTGATGTTACAACACAAATTCTGCATAATTGAGGAGTTGTTATTACTATAATATGTTATCAATAATATGATGTACCAAACGGAAATTATTTTGTAGAATTTTGACCTAAATTTAGAAAAAAAAAAACCAATTAAAATCTTAGGGCCAAATGTACCCTTTGTTAACCCACTCCTTTAAATTTTTATTACAGATGGGAAAAAGCTTGAACCTGCTGAAGTAAATCCATTAATCAGTAAGTGAATTATCTCTCAGTGAGTTACTCTCACTTCCTTTATATATCAATAACACATGGTAAGGAAATTTGCTCTCGATGAGTTCCTTACTAACATTATGCAACAGTCATAAATCGATTAAGTGAAAACAAATCTGGGTCACAAACCAAAAAGGAGGGAAACACATCTACTATAAGAGGAAAACAACAGAACAACAGAAACACTGAACTGCAACAAAAACTAACGCCACCATACATAGAAATGGACTATTTGATAACAACTGTCATATTCCTGACTTGGTACAGGACATTTTAAGAAAAAAATGGTGGGTTGAACCTGGTTTTATGGCTAGCTAAACCTCCAGCTTATATGGCAATGTTAAAAATACCGCTAAAATGACAACCTTACGCGACAGGAATACAGAACAAATAAACGCAAGAATACTCAGGACAGAGAAATACATAAACAAAAATATAACAGTACATTACTACATGTAAACCACAGAATAACAATGGTTACTTCCCATGATTTTACGACAGTACACCAGGTTATAAACGGTGCGTCACACAAATGTATGAACGACGTTTATTTTATCACAGGTAAATTTCTAAAAATAGAATATAAAATTGATATTGAGTTTGTAAAGGTGTTATTTTATGTATTTTCTAACCATGACAAGAATATTAGAATAAAAAACTATAGTTATTCTATAGAATTATATGATGATTAACATGTCTGTTGGACAATTTTCGCAATACAGCCTTAAGTTTCCTTACTTCAATCACTTACTACAAGTAATACATTCACTGAATTTCGTAAAAATTAGCGTAAGGTTGTATGCTTATAGTTAAGCTTTTTCATTTACTATAAGTTATAAGTAATCTGTATTCAGTTGATTCAATAGTCCATTTGCAATTCTTTAATTGACCCTGTAATTCAAGAATTATTTGTAAGAGTTTTTTTTTCTTAGGAGGGACATACATTTCCAAAAAAACCTAAGGCCATATGTTAAATGAATTTCTGATTCCCAGACAATAAAAATAATTGTTTTTAAAAAAGTATTGACTGGTATTTTTAGCTCACCTGGCCCAAAAGAGCCAAGTGAGCTTTTCTCATCACTTGGTGTCTGTCGTCATCTTCGTCGTCTGTTAACTTTTACAAAAATCTTTTCCTCTGAAACTACAAGGCCAAATAAAACCAAACTTGGCCTAAATCATCCTTAGGGTATCTAGTTTAAAAAATGTATCCGATGACTCCGCCCATCAACCATCATGGCCACCATGGCTAAAAATAGAACATAGGGGTAAAATGCAGTTTTTGGCTTATATCCCTGAAACTAAAGCATTAAGAGCAAATCTGACATGGAGTAAAAAATGTTCATCAGGTCAAGTTCTATCTGCCCTGAAATTTTCAGATGCATCAGACAACCCGTTGTTGGGTTGCTGCCCCTGAATTGGTAATTTTAAGGAAATTTTGCAGTTTTTAGCTCACCTGGCCCGAAGGGCCAAGTGAGCTTTTCTCATCACTTGGCGTCCGTCGTCCGTAGTTGTCCGTCATCGTTAGCTTTTTACAAAAATCTTCTCCTCTGAAACCACTGGGCCAAATTTAACCAAACTTGGCCACAATCATCATTAGGGTTATCTAGTTTAAAAAATGTGTCCAATGACCCCGCCAACCAACCAAGATGGCGACCATGGCTAAAAATAGAACATAGGGGTAAAATGTAGATTTTGGCTTATATCTCTGAAACCAAAGCATTTAGAGTAAATCTGACTGGGTAAAACTGATTATCAGGTCAAGATCTATCTGCCCTGTAATTTTCAGACAAATCTGACAACCTGTTGTTGGGTTGCTGCCCCTGAATTGGTAATTTTAAGGAAATTTTGCAGTTTTTGGTTATTATCTTGAATATTATTATAGATAGAGATAAACTGTAAAGAGCAATAATGTTCAGCAAAGTAAGATCTACAAATAAGTTGTCATGACCAAAATTGTCATTCGACCCCTGTAGGAGTTATTGCATCCTTTATAGTCAATTTTTAACAATTTTTCGTAAATTTTTGTAATCTTTTACAAAAATCTTCTTCTCTGAAACTACTGAGACAAATTTAACCATACTTGGCCATAATCATTATTAGGGTATCTAGTTTAAAAAATTTGTCTGATGACCCCGCCTTTCAACCATCATGGCCGACTTGGTTAAAAATAGAACATAGGGGTAAAATGCAGTTTTTGGTTTATATCTCTGAAACTAAAGCCTTTAGAGCAAATCTGACAGGTGGCAAAAATGTTCATCAGATTTAGATTTATCTGCCCTGAATTTTTTAGACGAATCCGACAACCCGTTGTTGGGTTGCTGCCCCTGAGTTAGTAATTTTACAAAAATTTTGCAGTTTTTTGTTATTATCTTAGATAGCATTATAATATCTAATATCTAATACTATTAAATATGATTTTAACCTTATTTTACATGATTTCCAAAGCATCAGTAAATACAGGTGAGCGACACAGGCTCTTGAGAGCCTCTAGTTGGTTATTATCTTGAATATTATAATAGATAGAGATAAACTGTAAACAGCACAATTGTTCAGCAAAGTAAGATCTACAAATAAGTCAAACATGAACAAAATTGTCTATTGACCCCATGGTTTTAAAATCTGTTATTTTTTAAATCAACATGCTGTAGTAGTATTTCTTTAAATTTTGTTGAACCTTTCCTTAGCTAGCTAACTTCTTAAAAGCTTTATATTTTAGAAGGTGGAAGACCTGGATGCTTCATACTTTGTATATAGATGCCATATGTTACGAAGTTTCCGTCAGTCATATGTCCATTGTCCTTGACCTCATTTTCATCATGGTTCAGTGACTATTTGAAAAAAAAGTTAAGATTTTTTGTAAGGTTAATTTCTTTCTTATTATGAGTAATAGGATAACTATTTTAAGTATTTGCGTACCTTGTAAGGTCCCCATGCCCGTCAGACAGTTTTCAATTGACCTCAACCTCATTTCATGGATCAGTGAACAAGGTTAAGTTTTCGTGGTCAAGTCCATATATCAGATACTATAAGTAATAGGTCTACTATATTTGGTGTATGGAATGATTGTAAAGTGTACATGTCCAACTGGCAGGTGTCATCTGACCTTGACCTCATTTTCTTGGTTCAGTGGTCAAAGTTACGTTTTTGAGTTTTGGTCTTTTTTATGCCCCCGCTGTAGAGGAGAGGGCATTAAGTTTACCCTTGTCCGTCGGTACGTACGTACGTCCCAAAATTTGTTTCCGTTCTCTAACTTTAGTTTGCCTCAACCAAATGTTGTGAAACTTATACACAATGCTTATTACCACAAAACACAGATCAAGTTTGAATTTTGGTGGCGTCACTTTTACCTTTCTAGAGTTATGCCCCTATAAAAATGGAAAAAAAACATTAGAAAAACAATAAGGTCTTTCCTAACGTAGTTGAAAGACCTTATTTAGAAAAACAATAAGGGGTTTCCATGCTTGAAACATTAGATGTAATTTAGGAAGCTCCTGGTTTAAATCATCAATTAAAACTTGGGTGATTGATTGATTGATAATAAAACTATTGGTCTAGTTTAAAACATTAAATAAATCTTGGAGGTCTAGTTCAAAAACATCAAATACAATATGGCCACCATGGCTAAAAATAGAACATAGGGATAAAATGCAGTTTTTGTCTCGCCTGCGACGAATGTCGCAGAAAGTGAGACATAGGTATTACTATCTGGCGGCAGCGGCGTAAACTTTTTGTATAAAGCTTTATATTTCAGAAGGTAGAAGACCTGGATGCTTCATACTTTGTATGCAGATACCTTATGTTACGAACTTTCCATCTGTCATATGTCCAATGTCCTTGACATTATTTTCATGGTTCAGCGACTGCTTGAAAAAAAAGTTTAGTTTTTTTGTTATGTAAATTTCTCACTTATTATGAGTAATAGGATAACTATATTTGTTATATGGGTTCCTTGCAACGTCTACATGTCCATCAGACAGGGTTCACCTGACCTCAGCCTCATTTCATGGATCAGTGATCAAGGTTAAAGTTACGTGATTAGATACTACAAGCAGTAGGTCAGCTATATGTGGTGTATGGAATGATTATAAGGGATACATGTCAGTCTGGCAGGTTTCATCTGACCTTGACCTCATTTTCACGGTTCATTGGTCAATGTTAAGTTTTTGTGTTTTGGTCTGTTTTTCTAATACTATAAGCCAATGGTGAACTATATTTGGTGTATGGAATGATTGTAAGGTGTACATGTCTGTCTGGCAGGTGTCATTTGTCCTTGACCTCATTTTCATGATTCAGTGGTTATAGTTATGTTTTTGTGTTTTGGTCTGTTTTTCTTATACTGTATGCAATAGGTCTACTATATTTGGTGTATGGAATGATTGTAAGGTGTACATGTCTAGCTGGCAGGTGTCATTTGACCTTGACCTCATTTTTATGGTTCATTGGTCAATGTTTAGTTTTCTTGGTTAATGTTAAGTTTATATGACAGTTGTAATAAAGCTTTATATTTAGGACTATCAACATAATATCAATGATTAGTAAAGAAGGCGAGACATTTCAGCATGTGCACTCTTGTTGGCTTTATCTCTGAAACTAAAGCATTTAGAGCAAATCTGACATGGAGTAGAGATGTTCATCAGGTCAAGATCTATCTGCCCTGAAATTTTCAGACTGTATTTAATCATTCGAGGGATGATACAATAATCACAAAATAAAAGTTAATACAACACAGTTGCCATATGCAGAAGACAAATTACTAATCTTCAAAAACATTCCACAGAAAAAAAATATTTCTAAGTATGTATGTGTTGCTTTTACAGATATATATATACACTTTGTAACAACCTGTAAATAAGTATGAATAATATATACAAGAATTTTTTTGTTACAGTACTGCCAAATTACTGTTATTTCACCCAGTTTGTATTCCATTTTTACTTGAAAATAGAGAAGAGAGCCTTTGTGTAAAATTATTTTGTGCTTAAGGATGTATTCTTCTGACGTTTCAGTCTCGTTGAAATCTCATTCTGGAATTATTTCAAAAACATGTGATAAATATAGTGGAAAATATCAATGAATTTAATAAATATTATAATCAAACTTAACTCTGTGAAAAAATTGTGCATTTACAATAAGTAGTTTTTTAGTAATAAAATTTTCAAATTTTATAACCAATCAAGTCAGTCTCTTTAGCCAAAATGTTGAGAAAATTGGTGAGGACTATAAGAAATGATTTTACCAGAAACATGTACATCCCTTATCAATTTTTTCTTTTCAAATTTCTTAGATATGTATTTTTTCAATCATTTATAACAAAGAAGTTGAAATACAATGCTTTTTGTTCTAAAAAAAGAGAAAAATCCCTTTACAAAATTGACAGCATAGGAAATTTGACACGAAAAAGCAACAAAATTTTATAAAACTTTCTTATATTAAAACCTACCTCTTGTTTTGTTGAGTTAAATTTATTCAGATTGGTCCACTTCATCTTTAGTGAAAGTCTGAAAAAAAGTTTAAATGTGAAACTGATTTTTTATACGAGTGCAAAAAATTTTACGGTTGTATATTTGTATCCCGTCGTCGTCGTCTTTGTTGTCCGAAGACATTTGGTTTCCAGACAATAACTTTAGTATAAGTTAATAGAAATCTATGAAATTTAAACACAAGGTTTATAACCACAAAAGGAAGGTTTGGATTGATTTTGGGGGTTACGGTCCTAACAGTTTAGGAATTAGGGGCCAAAAAGGGGCCCAAATAAGCATTTTTCTAGTTTCCAGACAATAACTTGTGGAATGGTGTATGGATCTCTCTGAAATTATACCACAAGTTTCCATACAACATAGGGATGGTTAGGATTGGCTTTGGGGGGGGGGGGGGGTAATGGCTCAAACTGTTTAGGAATTAGGGGGAAAAACAAGGGTTTCCTTGTTAATGGACAATTACTTTTAAGTACAATGTTAAGTTTGGATTACCTCCCTTACACTGCTTTTAAATTATGTTTGAGACTTTTATGATGTATTTAAATGGGTAATTATGGTTGCAAACTCCATTGGAAATTTGAATTGAGATAATGACCATATCTTGAGGGAAAGAAAAACTAAAATTGTGGGGGGGGGGGGGGGGAAAGGAGGGGATTTTTTTTTGGGGGGGGGGGGGCAATTTGCAACAGCATAGTGTATTGCACAAAAGCAAAAAGTTGAATATAAATTCAAATCATATAACCAATTCTAAGTTCTTTGAATACAGTTATTCTGTGTCAGAAACCTATTATGTGCCAAATATTTAATAACAATCCAAATTCAGACCTGTATCAAGCGCGAATATTGTGTCCAGTTTTGCCCCAACTGTTCAGGGTTGGACCTCTGCGGTCGTATCCAGCTGCGCTTGGCGAAGCAATTTATTTCATGATAATAGCCAAAAAATGGGTAAAAATTGATGAAAAATGAGAAAATCATCAAAATTGGGTACTTTCAAATGGCCGTAACAAAAAAAGAAGTGCACCACCATATGTTTTTTTCTTCAATTATTTTTTTACAGTCATATAAACCCAAAAATCAGGTTAAGAAAAAATTTTAATTCTAGAAATTTTTGGCTCCTCAGAGGTGTACATCCTTAAATGCAATAGTTTCAAACTTAAATTTCCGGCACAATTGAAAAAAGGTTTGAAGAGGATAAATTAGTAAGTGATTTCTCCATCAGTGAGTTTCTCACCAACATTATGTATATCAGCGTAGTCTGAGAACCAGAAAGTTACTTGACATAGCCTCAAAAATAAATATCAATTTGTTTTTAAAAAAAAAAATGGTTAAAAGCTAATATATCAATTTAAACTTAAAAACCTAATTTGTCCTGAATAGAACCAGTCTACAATTGGCAAATGGAAACAACTTGTGTTAAAAGTGTGTAATAACAGAATCAAATTAGTAATTGGTAAATTGTTTATTGTTGCAAGATATTAATCTATGTCTGTTAGGGATCTACTGACTTTGAGATCATTTTTTATTGCTTGATGATCAGTATTAAATGTTCTGCTTAGGCCTTTATAGCTCAACTGGCCAAAATGGCCTAGTGAGCATATATCATCACTTCTGGCATAGATGTAGGTCATCTGCTCACTTTTACAAAAATCTTCTCTGAAACCACAGGCCAATTTGAATAAAACTTGGCCAAAATCATCTTTAAGGTACTGTGGATTCATTTTTATTCGTGGTATACCAATTTTCGTTGGTTTCGTGGGTCACAGCAAACCACGAATTTAAGAATTCAACGAAGAATAATCCCGAGAAATGTGTATGGAGTTGGATGTTTATTTCCGGTTATGTTATGCAGTTCTAGTATAGTGTTGACTAGCGATAAACATTGTAACGTTAACATAACACGCGTTTTTAATGAAAGAAGATACAAGTATTTTGATTAAATCAATAATAAATATATCGAATATCAGTGATAATTTACTTTTTAAAATTGATTAAAACTGTTCATGGAAAATAACTGCAAGTTGTTAATTACCGTGTCATAGTGTGGTTTACTGGTGATTAAAAATCAATAGGATTAAGTACCGGGATATTGCCCGTAGGTAATATTGTTTATGACAGGAACATTTATTTTCACACCTTTTACTTATATGACTGTTTATTATATCGTGATTAGGGAAATGAGCTTTCAATCATAGAGTTTTGAATGCCTTATAAAATTCCGACAAGAATTTATAAATTGTAAAACAAACAAATAATTAGTTGTCTCTGTCCATTATTGTAATAGAAATTTTCAATGAACACTTTAACCTAGAATGACCAAGCAAGGATTTTGACAATTAAAAACTTTTTCAATGAATTCCTTCTTTTTTGTTTGTTTTATTATTGATCAAACTAAGGAGGTTATATGATCTCCTAAATCAAAAAGAAATCACCGAATTACGAATCTGAATTTATTTTTTTTTGGTAATCAGCGATCCACGAATTTACGTATACCACGAAACGTCTTTTTTTCTCTATCCACAAAAATTGATACCCACGAAAATAAATGAATCCACAGTATGTAGTTTAAATTGATGAGCTCACTTGCTAATCAACATTGCTGTCAAGGCTGATTTAAAAATAGAACATCAAGTAAAAAATGCAAATATGGGCTTTAATATTATAAACAGCTGAAGAGAGGCAAAAGATACCAAAGGGACATTCAAACTCATAGGTCGAAAATAAACTGACAACGCCATGGTTAAAAAGAAAAAGACCAACAGACAAACAATAGTACACAAAACACATCATAGAAAACTAAAGACTGAGCAACATGAGCCGCACCAAAAACTAGTGGGTAAAGATATTGAAAATCTGACAGGACAGAAATGTTTAGAATGACATGATCTTCCATCCATTCTGATTCAAACTGTCAGACCACTCCTTATAAGAGTTATTTCCCTAAAGGACATACAATACAGTAGCAGGGCAGATAAAAACTACCTCAAGTTAAAACATGGTTTCTTGGATGTTGTGTCAATCCCACAGAGTTTCCCAGAAAACACAGACGTCATCACATCAGTTGCATGAATATGAAAGCAGTCCCAAAGCCTTTTAGTCGTATAGATGCTAACGTTTCTACCTGTTTATATGTCCCTTGCTTTCAAATGTTTGGGTTTGAGCTTTCCTGATGTAAATTCCAGAAAAAAGCTTGGAACGCACAAAATGTATGATTAAAAATTATGAGGGTAAATTTTAATTTCCTACCCTAACTGTAATGCTACCTCATTTAACACCAATTAATGCCCTATTCTAACATACCATTAACTCATTTTCTGTAAATTTATTGTTTATAGAATAATATAATCATTAAAACAAGGGTTTCCTAACCTCAGGCAGAGATAGCCCATGTCAGATTTGGAACAATATGTAAAAAATTCTGTTTTTCGCTGCTCTTCATCATTGATATGGCCTTCTCATCGATTTTTATGCCCCCGCTAGTGGAGCGGGCATTAAGTTTTACCCTTGTCTGTCTGTACAGACGTACGTATGTCCCGAAATTGGTTTCCATTCTCTAACTTCAGTTTGCCTCAACTAAATGTTATGAAACTTATACACAATGCTTATTATCACAAAACACAGATCAAGTTTGAATTTTGGTGGTGTCACTTTTACCGTTCAAGAGTTATACCCCTTAACAAATGGAAAAATTGCTGAATTTTTCGTTTCCGTTCTCTAAAGTTTGCTTCAACCAAATGTTATGAAACTTATACACAATGCTAATTACCACAAAACACAGATCAAGTTTGAATTTTGGTGGAGTCACTTTTACCATTTCAGAGTTATGCCCCTTTACAAATGGAAAAATTGCTGATTTTTATCATTTCCGTTCCTTAACTTAAGTTTGCCTCAACCAAATGAAACTTATCCACAATGATTATTACCACAAAACACAGATCAAGTTTTAATTTTAGTGGCGTCACTTTCTAAAGTTAATAAGCCCCTTTAAAATGGAAAAATTGCTGAATTTTTCGTTTGCTTTCTCTTACTTTAGTTTACCTTTACCAAATGTTATGAATGTTGTACACAATGATAATTACCCAAAACACAGATCAAATTTGATTTTGGTGTCGCCACTTTTACCGTTATAGGTTGCACTTTGTAAATACAGCTGTTTCTCAAACCATGCCTCTTTTTGGGAGATATAGAATATTCATAGATCATTAATTTTGTTTACATACTG
This sequence comes from Mytilus californianus, assembly GCF_021869535.1. Taxonomy (NCBI): domain Eukaryota; kingdom Metazoa; phylum Mollusca; class Bivalvia; order Mytilida; family Mytilidae; genus Mytilus; species Mytilus californianus. The sequence continues at coordinate 220,118 of NW_026262734.1, read as the reverse complement.
GTTCCCAGTTATGATCTCTATGTTTCATCTCATAGAGACATAACTTGGGAATGTTACCAGTAAATATACATATGCATATTGTTTATATTGCAAACTGTGGTAATCCTACAGTTAAGGTAGGGGTAGTTAAGAAATTTAGTGTTAGTTTAAACTCTTAGAAGTTCGGGGCATATAAAGGTTGAAAATATGCCGCACAGCCCTATATTTTGACCTTTAAAAAAAGTAGTAGTGCATATGAACTTTCCATTCTAGGATATGATTTTTTTCAAAACTTCATAGTAAAAGTGGTACAGTTTTAGCCGTAAAAGGAGTTCCTATGGGAAATTGCATTGTAAATATTTACAGAAATGCAACCTATATTTGGTGAAAAAAGAGAACATACAGAATTTAACCAAATTTGGTTTATCTCACAGATTTTAATGAAATCAACTCAAATATGAAGTTTTATAAATGTTTCATGAAGATTGAGAAAATCCTGGGCGTTAACTATGATGACTCAGCATAAATTCACAGTTTACAGTATGCATACCCTACTGAAAATGAGTACGGGATTCCACTGGATTTCCAGTGAAATTACACTGGTATTCAGTGGAAAAAAATATTCCGATGGAATCCCATTAGAATTTCATCCAAAACATCTGGAATATTTTTCACACTGTAATTCCAAAGATTTTCTAATAAATTTCCAGTGGAATATGATTGTTTATATTTCAGTGGAGCTTTGATTTAATGCAAATATTCCAGTGGAATTTTGGACTTAGAAATTTAAAGGAATATATACTTCTAATTCAAATTTTTCAAATAATTAAGTGCATGATTATTATATAAAGGATTTAATTTGTAACATATAATTTGCTGGCCTGAGAAGAAATTAAATATTATAATCATGATAATACATGTAATATATGGGATGTAATGAATATTTCATAAACCTACATATATACATGTATATGAAACATTTGTTCAAAAAAGTTACATGGTTAAACGTAATATGAAATCATTTGCCTAGCAACAAATGAAAATAATCATTTGGTCTGAAAGACCCCCCCCCCCCCATATAAAATAAGTAAAATGGTAGCTCCTCAGATGTAGGGTGAATATAATGCATCACCATATAGCCTATGAGTACGACACATTGAAAGGATACATTTTAACTATTAAGAAATAAAATTAAATGTGCAATAATATAAATAAATAAATGAATATTTTATATCAAATTGGGTTGAGAATAAGATTCTGTTTGATTTAACGAACAAAAACAATTTAGATTCTTTTTGAAAAATGTGCATGGCTCTTAAAAGGGCCGTTTCTGTTGCAGAAATTATCTTCAGTCTGTACGAATTGTTAGGATAACTCCGTTTTATTTCTTCAAGTGACCGTACTGGCAACTGCCCTATGTACAGTCTACATGTATACAATAATATAATTATTTCTCCTTGAACTTCATCATGTGCATTAACTGTTACTGGTCTACTGTTCTTTTGAGAAAAATAAAGTGAATGGCTTTCATTTTCCACATTGTTCTATAAACTGTTTCGGTATCTTAACTTTGTCGGTGTGATGAATAATTTTTCATTATTTTCATGTCCTAAACTCGGGTCATATAAGTTAATCTAAAGAAACATTTCACATATAATCCGCTCTAATCAATTGTACGCTAAATGTCAGTGTTTTGGCATAATTTGAGCAGAAAATTCGTGAAACTGTAGTCTATAATGTTGTTTTTCAACACACATGTTTACATTCATGGAGGCTGCCATTTTTTTCTACCAGACTATAAATATAACCGCTAATTTGATTGGATAACTCAATTTCCGGTATTTCCGACCGGCCAATCAGATCGTCGTTATCATTAATACACGGAATGTGTTCAAATTTGAAACTAAAAATATTGTACGAGTATGTATCCTGTCCAGCTGCGGTTACATTAATCATGTTAATAATTATTAATACTCAACAACCTTCGATAAATAAAGAAATAGAAATTAAAGGCAGAACATTTAGGCATGACATTAGCTGTTGAACCAAGAATTTACGATGAGACGATGTGCTGATGTAGGGCAGACGTACAGCAGATACAGGTAATTTTTAAGAGATTTTACATTTGATTTTTACATCATGAATATTTTTAAATTAAAAAAAAAAAAAGATGTACATTCCCTTTAGTTTCATTCATGGGCTCCGTTAGTTCACACTTTGAGGATGACTATTTGGTGTTCTCAAAAGGGGGAGGTGGGAATGTAATAATAATTTTATTATTCAATTACATTGTGTGCCTTCACAATCAAGGAAAGATGTTTACTACACAATGTCCGGCACATTCAACTTAATTTTGTCATGTTCTGATTTGGATGGACATGCAACACAATAAATCCCTAAAGGTTAATATAGTGTTTTAGAATCTTTATACTTAAATGAAAGAAGCTTCTTAATTATATATGTACATTGTATGATAAATATCAGTAATATATGATGCATAAAGGTCATGACCAGAATTAAAAATTATTAATAAAATGTTTTTACATTTTTTTTAGGTTGTCCATATATTAAAAGGGATCATGGTGAAGGTACAAAGCTGCAAAAATGATGACTGTGCATCGATCAATATCCACTCAATAATATGAAAACACGATGAAAACAAACAAACCAGCAGCAGAAAAGAAATTTGAGTATAAGATTATTGAAAGGTACTTATTGAATTATTTTTTCATCCTTCCCAGACTTGAAATAAAAATACATTAATCATTCACATCTATAAGCTGTAAACACATCTCAAACACATTGATCTGATCATCATGCACAATTGTTAAGTATGGCTATTATGTGAACAAAATGAGGTGTCTGGTATGCTTCAACTAGATAGTAAACCAACAACAAACACAACACAAAGGGAAAGATAATATGAGGCTAAATAAAAATGTATGGGTGGTTCCAATTACCTTACCTCCCTTTCTTTTAGTCTTAACAATAGCCTACCCTAAAGATTTTTTTGTCATTTTTCAGTAAGCACTGTTTAAGTCAGAATGTTGCTCCCATAGACTCAATGTAAAAAAAAAGCCATAAAATAAAAAAAATCCTTACCTACCTACCTTAATTTTTTTTAAATGTAACTGGAACCACACATACTATTTTATTTGGCCTCTGAGAGACACCTGATCCATGAACTATAAAAGTCTATTTTGATAAAAAGAGATGTGTGTTATAAGTCTAAGAGACAGCAACCCAACAACTATAGCCAAAGATATCTAGAGAGCACATAGTCTTCAACAATAGACAAAATGATAGACATGTGTCTAAATTGCTCTTAGTGTATAAATGTTGTGAATAAATTAAACAAACACACAAAAAATATGCCAGTAACATATATTTTTGAATAATTGCAGAATAGAGCATGGACTTGGTATTGTAATGTTGTTTTAATTCAAAATTCTTTGCATGTTATGATGTATGATTTTTTTTCTTTCATATTAATCAATGAAGACTTAATGGAACAGGATTGGAATGCAGAAACTTTGGACTTAATACATGAATAATATCAATGGATGATGAAGAAAACTGACCAAACTGACAAAGTATTTCGTATGCATGTAAACTGGACATTTTTGTTTGTTTAATGCACAATAAACAAATTTTAAAAATGAAAATTAAAACCATTTGTGAAAGATTTCAAGAGGCCCAAAAGTTACCATGGACTTATGAATGATTTAACCAGAAAAATGATTTACATGTACAATTAAGTAAATACATCTTTGTCTAAAAAATGATAATTTATCAACATTAATATTTTAAAGAGGTTGATCTTTTCGTTTAAAAGGTATTAAATGTGGATAATGTATAAACTGTTGTAATTTCTTTAATTGCTGACTTGCATTAAAATGGTTATTGTCTTATTTCAAGTTTTCTTATTAATTCATTCAAAAATAAGCGGTGCATGCAAAATGATATCTAACATTTCAGTGGAATTGTCAATTTCCATTGAAATATCACTGGTTTTCTTTGGTTGATTGTTACAATTTCCAATGGAATTACCACTGGTATCCCAGTTGAAAGCTATAAATGTCCAGTGGGAAAACAATGGTATTCCAACGAAGTTTTCACTGGTATTCCAATGGAATTTCCACTGTATTCCACTCGAGTATTCACCGGAATCCCACTGGATATTCCACTGATATCCCAATGGAAAACAATGAATGTCCAATGAAAATCCCGACCAAATTTCCCAGTGGTAATACAGTGGTATTCCAATGGAACTCTGATGGAACTCCACTGGTATTTTCAGTGAAATCCCACTTTACATTTTCAGTAGGGTAGTTTACTAAAAGCCCTAAATGCAAAATAAATTCATAATATATGCATATTTGTGAGTTAAATTGTTTAGAAGTGCTTTTATTTACTCTTCGCAGTCATTGAAGCTCATAGATCCTTCCTGAATATTATTCAGGTGGGGTGTTTTTGTCCTGTCGATAACCCAAAAGTAAGCCGTAACACCTAAATCTGCTTTTTTGTCACCGCGACATAAAAAATACAAGCTAGAAATACAAAAATATCTCAACAAAACTTACAATTAATAGTGTGTCCTATCCTAAATATGTACTAAATATTCCATATTGCTAGAAACAGCAGAATAATTTAGGAAATTTGAGGCCCCAGGGGCAAAAACAGAGAAAATTGCCTACCCCCTGGGTCATAAAACAAATAATATAACTTGTAAATGCTATGATTTTATGGTTTCAAAGGTCTTTATATAGAAAACAATCACTGTGCTTGGAAGTTATACAAAAATCAGATGTTAGCAGTCATTTCTATAAAATTTTAAGTGAATTTGTACATCAGACTGGTATCTGCATACATATAACTATTGCAAATATGGCTTTGTTTTAACACTTCTAGTTCATATGTTAGTTAAATTATGTCAGATATACGGTTAGAGATGATACTGTTGTGACAAAAATTCTAAACTGACCATGCATTTGAGGCAGAAATTGTGAACTTTCATTGACAAATAGGCATACAGTAAGATGTGGACTGGAGACAGAGGCAGGATTGGATACTTTATATAATCTTGAATGTTGGAATGATTGACTGCTAAACATTACATTTACAGTATTCTGAAATGCTTTCAATTTGTTATCAGAACAGTTTTAAACAGGTTCTAGGCATTTCATGTCAGAAAACATGCAAATAGGGTAAGCTGGCAATAATTAAAGTATTGTTTTCAAATTCTTTAAAAAACTGAAACAGGGGAGGGGGTATAAAATGTACAGTAAAAGAAAACTTAGAGTATATGCAGTGATTTCTTTGAGGCTATAATTCTGATAAATAAGTATTAATTTGAGAAAAAGTGATTTTAGAGAATTTTCTATTTGAATAAATGTCTGTATAGGTTGCACTTTGTAAATACAGCTGTTTCTCAAACCACGCCTCTTTTGGGGAGATATAGAATATTCATAGATAATTAATTTTGTTTACATACTGGTTCCCAGTTATGATCTCTATGTTTCATCTCATAGAGACATAACTTGATAATGTTACCAGTAAATAAACATATGCATATTGTTTATATTGCAAACTGTGGTAATCCTACTGTTCAGGTAGGGGTAGTTAAGAAATTTAGTGTTAGTTTAAACTCTTAGAAGTTCGGGGCATATAAAGGTTGAAAATATGCCGCACAGCCCTATATTTTGATCTTTAAAAAAAGTAGTAGTGCATATGAACTTTCCATTCTAGGATATGATTTTTTTCAAAACTTCATAGTAAAAGTGGTACGGTTTTAGCCGTAAAAGGAGTTCCTATGGGAAATTGCATTGTCAATATTTACAGAAATGCAACCTCTAGAGTTATGCCCCTTTACAAATGGAAAAAATGCTGAATTTTTCATTTCTGTTCTCTAACTTTAGTTTGCCTCAACCAAATGTTATGAAACTTATAAACAATGCTTATTACCACAAAACTCAAATCAAGTATGAATTTTGGTAGCGTCACTTTTATTGTTCTTGAGTTATGTCCCTTTATAACTTTATATGCAAGCGGGGGCATCATCTGTGTCCCATGGATACATTCCCCATTATTAATTGTTTCTGGTGAGTCTTTAGTTACTAAACATGTGTCTGGCATGAGGATTTCTTATAATTAATTTTATAAATGCAATTTCCCTCATGTAATAGACCATATGATCAAAATTTTATTAAGTTTCAGAAAAAGAAGAACATTCAAATCTTAAAGAGAAAATAAAGAAAATAGAAACTGAACAGAAAAAAGTAATTCCAAAAAATATTACAGGTATATTATTAGTTCATGTATATTTTTATTTTTTTTTAAACTCGACAACAAAAATGACTGCACCCCTGCAATCTCTGGGCATGCTTTGCAGCTATGTATGATTAATCTTTGGTCAGTTTATAAGCTTTCATCTGTAGACTAATTTGACATAAGCTGATAATTGCTTTGCTTTAAGCAATTGTAGGACACAAGGATGATATAACATGGACAATACAATACACAACTTTATCAATGTTAAATTCTGTTGTCATAGTTCAGGGTTATGCAATCCATATTTTATAGAATTTGACCTGTCCTAGGATGGGAATCATGCTCCACTTGTCTTTCTGTGTTGTTTTTTTTTGTGAATCAGTGAAACAATTGTAATCAGCACATGCAGGTACTTTGGATAGACTGTATAAGTGATGTATGATAAATTTACATGAACCAAATTTCCTAGTTAAGTTCAAGAAATTTATTATAATGCAGGGTCTTCCAGTATTCAAAAGTTCCATTGGTCCGACACCCCATTAGTCACGTAAAACAAATTGTGTAATAAATAAAAATTTCTTCATACTTGTCACATGAATTGTTCTCTTATACTGATAGAAATAAGATGACACTAATTGGTATATGTGATCCTTGTACTGAGGAGCTGTGTTGGCTTAGTGGTCTAAGTAGTCCAACTACTGTATCACTAGCCTCACAATACTAATAAACTGAGTTCATTTGTCAATGGAAATTATAATGGTTAGGTCTGTGTCTCAGTTGCTTATGATAAGCAGAAAGGTCAACTACATTTGTGTATGAAATAGAAGTTGTGCATATTTGTCTTGCAGGATTTATCTGACTGACCTTGACCTCAGTTACATGGATTATTGATAATGTTGAGTTTCTTCTTCTGCCCGGTTACAATTCAAACTCTATAGTTGAGTGTAATTGACTCGGGCGCATCTCAAAAAGACAGGAGGCCACTCCTCTGGTCAAAAGTAAAAGTCCAGGGAAAACTGGATGGTATTTACAATAAAATAATAAGCTTAATTACAACTATATACACTGGTTATTTTGCTGTGTTTTTCAGATGTGGCTGGGTCTAGGAGATGGTATTCACTCTGGCCCTGAAGTCCTCTAGTGATCCGGACTCCACTACAGATTCGGGAAGTTTATTCCACTCTCTAGTTGTTCTTTGGAAGAATGAGTGATAGTAGACATCCTTCTTCACTCTAATTTATCAAAATTTGTGGTTGCCCCTGTCCTACTGTCACCTGATGTGTAATATTTGGCTGGATCAATGGCAATCAACTGGTGTTGAGTCTTGTAACACAGCACAAGACTCTGTTTCCATCGTCTGTGCTGCAGTGATTCCATTTGAAGTTAGTCCAGTAACTTTGTAACACATCCAGTAGAGTTGTCCTGGTAGCAAGTTTATTTGATACTTGTAGTAAACCCTCATCTTAAAGGCTTTTAGGATAAGTTCAATCATGATAAGTACTGACCTTGACCTCATTTACATGAATTTTTAGCTCTCCGGGGCCCGAAGAGCCCTATGTGAGCTTATGCCATCACTTGGCGTCCGTCGTCGTCCGTCGTCTGTCTGTCGCCTGTCGTCGTCTGTCATCGTAAACTATTTCAAAAATCTTCTCCTCTGAAACTATTGGGCCAAATACCTTCAAACTTTAACTAAATGTTCCTTATGGTATCTAGTTTATAAATTGTATCCAAAGTTTTGATCCATCGACAAACATGGCTGCCATGGCTAAAAATAGAACGTAGGGGTCAAATGCAGTTTTTGGCTTATATCTCAAAAACTAAAGCTTTTAGAGCAAATCTGACAAGGGATAAAATTGTTCAATTGGTCAAGTTCTATCAGCTCTGAAATTTTCAGACGAATCGAACAACCCATTGTTGGGTTGCTGCCACGGAATTGGTAGTTTTAACAAATTTTGCAGTTTTTTGTTATTATTTTGAATATTATTATAGATATATATAAACTGTAAGCAGCAATAATGTTCAGCAAAGTAAGATCTACAAAAAAGTTAAATGACCATAATTGTCAATTTACCCCTTAAAGACAATTTTACACAATTTGTTCATCAAGTTTGCTAACATTTAAAAATCTTCTCCTCTGAAATACAGGTGAGCGATTCAGGCTCTTGAGAACTTCTTGTTTATAATGTTACGTTTATGTGATACTTGTAATATAACCTCTTCTTAAAGGCTTTCAGGATAAATTCAATCATGATAAGTAAAGCAGGTAAAAAAAAAATCAGCCTTAACAATCTTGTTCCTATATACAGGTCATAGTTTTGTTTTCTATACAGAGTTCAGGTACATGTACCCTCACCATACTCATGCAAATAGGCATGCACACTCAGATTTCAGTAGGCCAATAATACAATTATTTTTTTTTACATTGACTTATGAAACTTGGTATGAAGTTGTTTAACCTAATAACGGTGTCATGTATTGGCATGACCTTTATTTGACCTTACCCTTTGACATAAGGGTCAAATTATCTGATTTTTGAGAATATTTTCTTGTCTGGTTTATCATATTTAGTATGTTTTCACCACCAAGACAATGTGCATACCATGACCTTTGACCTTGACTGGTCAGGCAATTAATTAATGAAACCCCAAAACCATGTATTTTATGTTATATTAAATGATTTTACAATTACTTATATTTTTATTGAAATGTTTGGTGGTTAACCAAGGCAATCTGTTGTTGTCTTGCTAATAATTATATATTTTCAGGGATATTTTCAATTTATGTTTTACGAAAACAAGCAGATGTGTTATGTTGGCAAATGAGCCAACTATCCACTGAAGGACAAGCACTTAATCAGTTACAGGTCACCATCCAGTCTTCAACAATGAGTTCAACATATACTGTTAACATGGTGAAGTCAGATATTGAAAGGCCTGAGATCACAAAATGTGAGGTAACATACACCAAATACTTAATCCACTATTATGTTTGTTGTAAATGATAGTGCATAATTCAAGTAAATAGTCATTTTTTTTAATTTTAAATTAGCTTCACTTTATATTTTTCAGATCAGATACAAAGACAAATAAAAGACTGGGAGGAGAAAGATAAGATGTTCGTGTCTACCAGAGCCAGTGATTACGTCATGGAATGTTTACAGGACAACAGTTGCTTGACATTAACTGCCCCATCGGGAGTTGGAAAATCATTTATTGCAAGACACACAGCACTTCTGTTAAAGAAGGAAGGATACAATATAATACCAGTGTACTCACCAACAGACATAAGAGATTATTATCAGCCTGGTAAACAGACAGTCTTCATTGTAGATGATATTTGTGGAAATTTCAGTGCCAACCAACAACAGATTGATAACTGGAAACAACTGCTACCTGTGATAAACACAATTATTGCAGACAAATGTTGTAAGATAATTGTATCGTGTAGGTTACAAGTCTATAAAGATGAAAAGTTTAATATATTATCACCTTTTAAGTCTTGTGAATGTAACTTAATATCAGATAAGTTATGTCTTACGTCTGTAGAGAAAACAAACATAGCAAATACTTATATTGGTACAAGCATGAAAGATATTCATGATTTATCACAAAACTGTGATTTTTTTCCACTATTGTGTAGTTTATATCATGAAAAAAAAGATGTAGATGTAAAAGAATTTTTCAAAAATCCTTTTGCTGTCTATAAAAATGAGCTAGACAGGTTAAGTGAGCATGGTGATGAAGAGAAATATAAAATATGTAGTCTTGCTTTATGTGTTCTCTTTAATAATCACCTTGACGAAAAATGGTTCTTGGGTAAAGTTACAAAGAGGCAAAAACAGATCATAAAAGACACATATAATGCTTGTGGATTGGACAGAGGAATATCCAAGGTAAAACTGCAACATGCCCTTGACACCCTAGTTGGTACATTTATCTGTAAACAGATTGGTATTTATAGAACTATACATGATAAAGTATTTGACTTTCTTGCTCATTATTTTGGTCAGAAAATGATTGAATGTTTAATAGATCATGGTGATAGTGGTTTAGTACATGAACGTTTCATCTGGCAGAAATTACCAGGTGACATGGCCAGTAACATAGACTTCATTATAGAAATACCAGATGATTATTTAGAATCATATTTAGAAAGGTTTATAAAAGACTGGTCAGCAGGAAAGGTGGCAGATGTATTCAGTAACAATAATATTAAGGACTCATCATTCAGACAAAAGTTATTACAGTACTTAAAACAACTACATAAACCACAACAAGTAACATTAGCCAATACCAAGGATACAGTGATACCAAAGGAGAACTGTGCATCAGGTACTACTCCACTGGTATGGAATTGTTATGATGGTTATACTGATGTGGTTCAGTGGTTGTTATGTAATGACGTAGATGTGAATCAGTGTAGAGATGATGGGGTTACTGGACTGATCATGGCAAGTCATGAAGGACATACTGATATAGTAAAGTTACTGTTAGAGAAGGGTCCTAATGTTGATCTATGTAACAAGAATGGCTGTAGTCCTCTGTACAAGGCAAGTCAGAATGGACATACTGATATAGTAAAGTTACTGTTAGAGAGGAATCCTAATGTTGATCTATGTAACAATGAAGACTGTAGTCCTCTGTTACTGGCAAGTCAGGAAGGACATACTGATGTAGTAAAGTTACTGTTAGAGAGGAATCCTAATGTTGATCTATGTAACAAGGATGGCTGTAGTCCTCTGAACATGGCAAGTCAGGAAGGACATACTGATGTAGTAAAGTTACTGTTAGAGAGGAATCCTAAAGTTGATCTATGTAACAATGAAGACTGTAGTCCTCTGTATATGGCAAGTCATAATGGACATACTGATATAGTAAAGTTACTGTTAGAGAGGAATCCTAATGTTGATCTATGTAACAATGATGACTGTAGTCCTCTGTACATCGCAAGTCAGAATGGACATACTGATATATTAAAGTTACTGTTAGAGAGGAATCCTAATGTTGATCTATGTAACAATGAAGACTGTAGTCCTCTGTATATGGCAAGTCATAATGGACATACTGATATAGTAAAGTTACTGTTAGAGAGGAATCCTAATGTTGATCTATGTAACAAGGATAGCTGTAGTCCTCTCTACCTGGCAAGTCAGAATGGACATATTGATATAGTAAGGTTACTGTTAGAGAGGAATCCTAATGTTGATCTATGTAACAAGAATGGCTGTAGTCCTCTGTACAAGGCAAGTCAAGAAGGACATACTGATATAGTAAAGTTACTGTTAGAGAGGAATCCTAATGTTGATCTATGTTACAATGAAGACTGTAGTCCTCTGTTACTGGCAAGTCAGGAAGGACATACTGATGTAGTAAAGTTACTGTTAGAGAGGAATCCTAATGTTGATCTATGTAACAAGGATGGCTGTAGTCCTCTGAACATGGCAAGTCAGGAAGGACATACTGATGTAGTAAAGTTACTGTTAGAGAGGAATCCTAAAGTTGATCTATGTAACAATGAAGACTGTAGTCCTCTGTATATGGCAAGTCATAATGGACATACTGATATAGTAAAGTTACTGTTAGAGAGGAATCCTAATGTTGATCTATGTAACAATGAAGACTGTAGTCCTCTGTATATGGCAAGTCATAATGGACATACTGATATAGTAAAGTTACTGTTAGAGAGGAATCCTAATGTTGATCTATGTAACAAGGATGGCTGTAGTCCTCTCTACCTGGCAAGTCAGAATGGACATATTGATATAGTAAGGTTACTGTTAGAGAGGAATCCTAATGTTGATCTATGTAACAAGGATGACTGTAGTCCTCTGTACATCGCAAGTCAGAATGGAAATACTGATATAGTAAAGTTACTGTTAGAGAGGAATCCTAATGTTGATCTATGTAACAATGAAGACTGTAGTCCTCTGAACATGGCAAGTCAGGAAGGACATACTAATGTAGTAAAGTTACTGTTAGAGAGGAATCCTAATGTTGATCTATGTAACAAGAATGACATTAGTCCTCTGTGCAAGGCAAGTAATAACGGAAATACTGATATAGTAAAGTTACTGTTAGAGAGGAATCCTAATGTTGATCTATGTGACAATGATGGCTGTAGTCCTCTCTACTGGGCAAGTCAGAATGGACATACTGATATAGTAAAGTTACTGTTAGAGAGGAATCCTAATCCTAATGTTGATCTATGTGACAATAATGGTGTTACACCCCTGATCAGTTCTTGTATTCATAACCACACCAGTATAGTCCAATTATTAGTTAAACATAAACCAAACATTAATACCAAAACAATGTTTGGTAATAGTGCCATATATTACAGTGTACAGAATGGACGCATAGATATAACAAAGTTACTGTTAGAGAACAATGCTGACTGTAATATATGTATCCATAGTAAACAAGATTTAACAGATACATTTACTAACCATCCAAAGTACACATTAGATCAAGTAAAACAAGAATTATTTAATAACCTTGTAATGTATACTCCATCACATGTAGCAGCCTATATCAGAAAGAATTCAGTAGAGTATGCCTTTGATGTAGTAGCTGGTTCTTCTCCATTACACATAGCCTGTTTTAAGGGTAGCATAGATGTAGTCCGTTGTCTTCTGAACCACAATGCTAACATTAACATGACAAAAGAAGATGGAACAACACCATTATTTTATGCATGTGAAGTAGGACATGAGGATATTGTACGTTTATTATTAGATAAAGGTGCAGATACACAGATATGTAGACTTGATGGGAAATCCCCTTTACAGATTTCTACAGATAATGGACATACTTCTATAGTAATGATATTAACAAATCACACAAAGAAGGAGGACAAAGTTTCTTCTTAAATCTTGTTCTTTAGTCAGTGGTTCTTTATGACATGTTAAAAAACATGTAAGGGAAGTTGAAACGTTTTCTTTTAAACTCTTGTTCTTTAGTCGGTGGTTCTTTATGACATGTGAAAAACATGCAAGGGATGTTGGAATGTTTCCTTCTAAATTTTTGTTAATTGACAATTAATAGTGTTTGCAAAATCAAATACATAATAAAATGTGGCTGGAACATGCTCTCTTGCTTAAACCACATGCTAACTAAAACCCGGATGAAGTAACAATGGGGCAAATCTAGTACAAGGCGTTATCAATTAGGTACAATGAGAGTTGCCTTCCATTGTACGCCTTTAGTCAGTGGTTGGTTAATACATGTAAAAGCATGCAGCGAAAGACGAAAAACCTTCTTTTGTTATTTTCTTGTTGATAGTGTTTGTTTAATATGTTTGATATCTACTGCTATTCATTCCCTTACTTTCTCTTCCTTTCTTCACATTACATGAATATTTCTTAATTTTATGACCAGGAATAAAAGAAACATTTTAGATTTAGATACAGTAAAAGCATTTTGTTGATGCCAATGAATAAAACTGTAGACATTGTAATTCTATCATTATACTTAGTTGTTTTCATTTACTTCATTGTAATGTGATGAGTCAGGTCAGTTTTTGTCTTATTTGATTTTCAATTTAAATGTTCAATATTTTACTGATTGTATGATATACCTTTTATATACTGTATACATATATAGACTACCATTTTATGTGTATTGCTATGTTGGTTACTGATTGTATGATATACCTTTTATATACTGTATACATATATAGACTACCATTTTATGTGTATTGCTATGTTGGTTACTGATTGTATGATATACCTTTTATATACTGTATACATATATAGACTACCATTTTATGTGTATTGCTATGGTGGTTACTGATTGTATGATATACCTTTTATATACTGTATACATATATAGACTACCATTTTATGTGTATTGCTATGGTGGTTACTGATTGTATGAGATACCTTTTATATACTGTATACATATATAGACTACCATTTTATGTGTATTGCTATGGTGGTTACTGATTGTATGATATACCTTTTATATACTGTATACATATATAGACTACCATTTTATGTGTATTGCTATGTTGGTTACTGATTGTATGAGATACCTTTTATATACTGTATACATATATAGACTACCATTTTATGTGTATTGCTATGTTGGTTACTGATTGTATGATATACCTTTTATATACTGTATACATATATAGACTACCATTTTATGTGTATTGCTATGTTGGTTACTGATTGTATGAGATACCTTTTATATACTGTATACATATATAGACTACCATTTTATGTGTATTGCTATGGTGGTTACTGATTGTATGATATACCTTTTATATACTGTATACATATATAGACTACCATTTTATGTGTATTGCTATGTTGGTTACTGATTGTATGATATACCTTTTATATACTGTATACATATATAGACTACCATTTTATGTGTATTGCTATGGTGGTTACTGATTGTATGATATACCTTTTATATACTGTATACATATATAGACTACCATTTTATGTGTATTGCTATGGTGGTTACTGATTGTATGACAAACCTTATATACTGTATACATATATAGACTACCATTTTATTTTTATTGCTATGTTGGTTCATATTTTCTATTGTGTATTTATTCCTTTGTATATTTTGGCTTACATGACAAACCCCTATATTTTTTGTTTGGTTTTGTTTTGATGTTGTTGGGGTACTGTCTAATTGTAAGACATATTGTACTTAACAGAACTAATTAAATTGACACGTAATAACAATATGTTCCACCGAAAAATACAGTTAACTATCCAGTTTTTAGATTCAGGAAAGCTGTGACACAAAATGTTTATTTGGTTTTGTTGTGATGTTGGAGTTCTGTCTAATTTCAAGATATATATGTTGTATTTGATAAAACTTATTGAATTGACACATAATAACCATATGTTCCACCGAAAATACAATTATCTATCCAGTCTTTACAGGAAAGATGTGACAGTGACACAGAATGTTTATTTGTTTTGCAACAAATTCTTATCATGCTACCAAATATATATTGTATCTCAGCAGGTCTGAAAGGCCTTGTGAGATCTGTCATCACTTTGGTTCCAGTGTCTGTTTTCCTATCCAAGTCTGTTGACACACCAGCTAAAAAAATTTAAAAAGACATATGGCCAACATTTACGATATATATACAATAGGAGAAAAAGTTCTGTTTTGAATATATCATCTGTAGATAAATGTCTTGCCCATTTTAACTGATATCTTTATAGGGGCATTAGCTGTCAAATTCATGTTCACCGGTTTGACTCAAATTCTCATGTTTGATTTATAACATCCTAAAACGTATATCCAAATAATAAAAAGTCTAAAATAAACAATTTACGATGCACGAACTCGATAAAATGTATCAGCATTTCGTGTGTATTTCGTCTAGACGCCATCTAATTAACCATCGAAGTGACCTACGAAGACTGCCGACGATCATATAACCCGATGTCAACATAAACAGAGATATAAATAGATAGCAAACTTGTGCAGTTGGATTTTTCTAGGTCTGTTTGATTTCATATTATAGGTTTAAAAAATACCTGTATAACAGTCAGCTTTTGTAGATCGAATCAGTCAACCAAATGGTTTACCCTTGTTTCACTTCCAATGTTGAAATTCTTTTCTTTTTGATAGCTGAACATGCTAGTTCATGCATTACCCATCTCTAGCTAAGGGGTTCAATTGAAGTTCACATGAATAAGGATTTAATGAGGTCGAATTATTCACTTGCAAGTGAATAATTTATTAGCGATGTTTCTTTGCTTATTTTGACAAAACTGAACCAAACTGGCTGCTTAAAGCGAATTATTATATCACTATTTCACTTTCATTAATGATTGAACAAAAAAAATCATACTTTAGTTTTTTCTATATCTCGTAGCTAATGCCCCATTAATAGATATATATTTTCATATGATTGGGTTGAATATTTTGGATTCTTTTTTCTGATGTAACTTTGAGTCTTTATATTAGTGAAATAGAACTGACAATGATTTTTGTTTTATATTTTATGACCAGCTGGATTTTAACATGATTGACATTCTCAGTAAGGACCTTGCACAAATGTGAACAAAAAAATCAGTAAAGCAGGAAAGAAATTTCAATGTGTGCACTCTTGTTCGAGATTTTCAATGTGTGCACTCTTGTTTGAGATTTTTAATGTGTGCACTCTTGTTTGAGATTTTTAATGTGTGCACTCTTGTTTGAGATTTTTAATGTGTGCACTCTTGTTTGAGATTTTTAATGTGTGCACTCTTGTTTGAGATTTTTAATGTGTGCACTCTTGTTGCAGATTCTATTTATCTTATTGTTTCGTCATTCTATATAACATTGTAGAGTAAAGCATCAATAGGAAATGAATTTTCAGCATCACATCTCTGATCGTTTTCATGACCCCCCCCCCTTAAAACAAGTTAATGTCCAACATCACAGTATTTACTGTCTTTAGAGGTCATGTAAGCAATGCAGACTGTGGTTAACAGCTAAATGCCTTGTAAAGTTATAATTTATAATTATTAGTTACAACTTAAACTGATCTTAATAACTTTTGATTGTTTGATTTTTTTATTGTCTACATTGTAATATAGTTATACAAAAAAGTCATATTGTTGATATAATATGTCTCAGAAAAAACAATCATAATAAAATCATTTATTAGTTTTTTATGGGTTCTTATTACATTATCTATGTTAATTTGTCGAAAAAGACCATTTTAGATAATGTGTTCTTTGGTTGAAGTGGATGTGAACAATATTCCATGGAGAATGCATTCATCATTTTTGGCTTTGCAGTTTAAAATCTAAGTACATTATGGCAAAATGTGTATATGAGGTAGAAGTGCATGCAGCTTTTAACTGAGTTGCCACAAAGTAAATGTTGCTTAATTACAACTATATCATGCAAGATGTATGGGAGTCGGCTTTCCAGTTTCCCAGTTTCGATCCATAATAAACATTTCACCATACTTGGTTTAATAATGCTCCATCGGAAAGAATTTTAGGATTATTAGGTCAATTTTACTGTGCCTATAAATATACCGAAAGTTTTGGTCAATAAATGCCTCTGAGTGCAAAATGCCTCTTGAGTTTCAAGTAACTAATATAAGAATAAGGAGATGTGATATGATTGTCAATGAGAGCATACCAGGGTGACCAAAAGTAGAAGCAAGCAGCTATATGTCACCATACGTCCTTCAACAATTAGCAAAACCCATGTAGTAAGCTGTAAAAGTCTCTGACATGACAAAAATGTGTAACATTTTAAACAAGAAAACCAATGGCCTGATCTATGAACAATTTCGAAGTCATAAGTCACAGCAGACTGAAATTGTGGCAATATTATTTGTTTCCTGATGCTATCTTTAAATCAAATGTCCTTTCTTAACGAAAAATAGAAATAGCTTGAAAATGACCCCTAAACACGAACAAGACTCCTGTTGAGTTTTTGATCAGTAGGTAACGGTTTAGGTTTAGTTAAAATAGACAGGAAATTTGGGAATGGTTTTGTTTCAGGACAATATATTGAGTCATGAATAACTTATCTGTGGTAGATAATGTGTAGTAATTTAAGGGTCAAAGGTTAATTTTACAGTGGTTATTTATAGACTGAAATTATTGGTGCATCTGTATTATTTATCTGAATGAAATTATCCTTAAATTAAGTTACTAATCACTTATCCACTGCAGTGTCATCACAAGTATACGTTCATTGTTAATAAGGCCTCAGTGTAACTTTCAGATGAAGAACAGCAAAAATCCATATTTGATTAATTTTGTTTGTATCGAGTGGACATACTGATTATGTGTCATAAGAACCACCTTTGGTAGTCTCGTGATAATGTGCTTGCCTTCTAGTGTCGGGGGACATGAGGTCAAGCCGAAGCAGGTTCAAAGACTTAAAAATTAGTATTTGCTGTTTTCGGCTATGCATGCAGCCTTTCGAAGTAAGAGCTCTAATTGTGAATAATGTGTTCAAGTAAGACGATATGCTTCTGTGACTGTGGACTATAACCTTGTGAACTAGCACTGATTTCTTACTAGATTTGGCTCTACTTTTTCTGGGTCTTTTTTGTCGCCGTTGTCACGGAAGCGAAAAAGCGATCCTACTTTCTGTTGTCAGCGTCGCCAGTCAGTTGTTAAATATGAAAGAAAGAAGATGTATGATTTTCAATGAGACAACTATCCAACAGAGAACAAAAGTCGTAGATGTAAGCAACAATAGGTCACCGTACAGCTTCAACAATGAGTAAAACCCATACAGTATAGTAAAAGACCCCGATATGACATAATGTAACAATGCAAACGAGAAAACTTATGACATGTTTTATGAACAAAACAATGAACGAAAAACAAACATGATCGACAGCAACCAAGGACCACTGAATTGCAAGCTTCGACTCTGGACATGCACATACAGGATGTGGGTTTAAACATGTCTGGGAGCTATCCGCCCTTTTCACTAAATTGGGATAGTGGTGTAACAGCACAAAATAAAAAAATAAAGAGCTGCGCCATAAGCGCATGAAACGCCAGTCGCACTTTTAGCTCGTCTTTATGCTTTAACTGAAAGTATATCATCAACTAGAAATAATGTGAACACTGCTCAAATAGACCCCCTCCCACCAAGAAAAAAAAATTTAAGAAGACATGCACACACAGTGGTACCCATTAACACAAAAGCTTATTTCAATTGATATAAACAAGTCACCAAAGTCTCATGAAAACTGTCCAAAGCGTTTTTGAGTTATTGTCCGAAAACTGGATGCACTCCCCACTTTTAAGCATAAAGTCACAATACAACTTAAAACTTAAAATCATATATAATTGGTGAAAGTGTTTTTGAGGTATTGTCCGAAGTATTGACGACGGACTGATGGACAACGGAATACAATAATAGGTACCGTCTTTAAAAACTGAATTAATCGACACACAGCACAATTAAAAACAATATACAAAAAGACGAAAAGTACAGATCTGAGATTACTCGTAGTAACTGAAAGCTTTTTTCCCTTCATTTTACAAAACTTAGACAGATGTTTCTTCATGATCAGTAGACAGTATCCAGAGCAAACTTTTTATTTTTCTTCTTCATTTTTGTCGAGCCTGCGACTTTTGTCGCAGAAAGCTCGACATAGGGACAGTGATCCGGCGGCGGCGGCGGCGTTAGCTAACTTCTTAAAAGCTTTATATTTTAGAAGGTGGAAGTTCTGGATGCTTCATACTTTGTATATGGATGCCTCATGTTACGAAGTTTCCGTCAGTCACATGTCCAATGTCCTTGACCTCCTTTTCATGGTTCAGTGACTACTTGAAAAAAAAGTTAAGATTTTTTGTAATGTTAAATTCTCTCTTATTATAAGTAATAGGATAACTATATTTGGTATGTGCGTACCTTGCAAGGTCCTCATGCCCGTCAGACAGTTTTCACTTGACCTCGGCCTCATTTCATGGATCAGTGAACAAGGTTAAGTTTTGGTGGTCAAGTCCATATCTCAGATACTATAAGCAATAGGTCTAGTATATTCGGTGTATGGAAGGACTGTAATGTGTACATGTCCAACTGGCAGGTGTCATCTGGCCTTGACCTCATTTTCATGGTTCAGTGGTTATAGTTAAGTTTTTGTGTTTTGGTCTGTTTTTCTTATACTGTATGCAATAGGTCTACTATATTTGGTGTACGGTTGTTATTTAGTGTAGTAGGTGTTGACGTTTGTTATTTGGTGTAATAGATATTGACGTTTGTTATTTGATGTAGTAGGTGTTGACGTTTGTTATTTGATGTAGTAGGTGTTGTCGGTTGTTATTTGGTGCAATAGGTGTTGACAGTTGGTATTTGATGTAGTTGGTGTTGACGTTTGTTATTTGGTGAAGTAGGTGTTGACGGTTGTTATTTGGTGTAATATGTGTTGATGGTTGTTATTTGGTGTAGTAGGTGTATACGTTTGTTATTATGTGTAGCAGGTATTGACGTTTGTTATTTTGGTGTAGAAGGTGTTGACGGTTGTTATTTGGTGTAATAGGTGTTGACGGTTGGTATTTGGTGTGCTAGGTGTTGACGTTTGTTATTTTGGTGTAGAAGGTGTTGACGGTTGTTATTTGGTGAACTAGGTGTTGACGGTTGTTATTTGGTGTAATAGGTGTTGACGGTTGGTATTTTATGTACTAGGTGTTGACGTTTGTTATTTTGGTGTAGAAGGTGTTGACGGTTGTTATTTGGTGTACTAGGTGTTGACGGTTGTTATTTGGTGTAATATGTGTTGTTGGTTGTTATTTGGTGTAATAGGTGTATACAATTGTTATTTGATGTAGTAGGTGTTGTCGGTTGTTATTTGGTGTAATAGGTGTTGACGGTTGGTATTTTATGTACTAGGTGTTGACGTTTGTTATTTTGGTGTAGTAGGTGTTGTCGGTTGTTATTTGGTGTAATAGGTGTTGACGGTTGGTATTTGATTTAGTAGGTGTTGACGTTTGTTATTTGGTGTAGTAGGTGTTGACGGTTGTTATTTGGTGTAATAGGTGTTGACGGTTGTTATTCGTTGTAGTAGGTGTATACGTTTGTTATTTGGTGTAGTAGGTATTGACGTTTGTTATTTGGTATAGTAAATGTTGACGATTGATATTTGGTGTAATAGGTGTTGGCGGTTGTTAATTTGTGCACCAGGTGTTGACGTTTGTTATTTTGGTGTAGAAAGTGTTGACGGTTGTTATTTGGTGTAATAGGTGTTGACGGTTGTTATTTTGTGTAATAGGTGTTGACGGTTGTTATTTGGTGTAATAGGTGTTGACCGTTGGTATTTGGTGTACTAGGTGTTGACGGTTGTTATTTTGATGTAGTAGGTGTTGACGGTTGTTATTTGGTGTAATAGGTGTTGACGGTTGTTATTTTGTGTAATAGGTGTTGACGGTTGTTATTTGGTGTAATAGGTGTTGACCGTTGGTATATGGTGTACTAGGTGTTGTCGGTTGTTATTTGGTGTAATAGGTGTTGACGGTTGGTATTTGGTGTACTAGGTGTTGATGGTTGTTATTTGGTGTAGTAGGTGTTGACGGTTGGTATTTAGTGTAGTAGGTGTTGACTGTTGTTATTTGGTGTTTTGACGTTTGTTATTTGGTGTAATAAGTGTATACGTTTGTTATTTAGTGTAGTAGGTGTTGACGGTTGTTATTTGGTGTTTTGACGTTTGTTATTTGGTGTAGTAGGTATTGACGTTTGGTGTAGTAGGTAATGACGGTTGTTATTTGGTGTAATAAGTGTATACGTTTGTTATTTAGTGTAGTAGGTGTTGACGGTTGTTATTTGGTGTTTTGACGTTTGTTATTTGGTGTAGTAGGTATTGACGTTTGGTGTAGTAGGTAATGACGGTTGTTATTTGGTGTAATAAGTGTTGACGTTTGTTATTTTGTGTAGTAGGTATTGACGTTTGATCTATGATCGATTCTGTAAAATTTATTACAGGTATATTAGACTTTTGCAACTCTTTGTCGGTAACACTTCACAATGGAAGGGTGAACATGAATGAAGCAACAACCCAACTACACAAAAAACGAAGGCACATCTAATGGTCAACATACTATGTATTGTTTACAACAATATGAAAACCTCTAAATCTTTTTGAGTTAGATGATGACATTTCAGAGAATATTTGACATAAACAGTGTAGATTTGTCTGGATAAAATAAATTTGCATAATGCTAGACATAGGCAACCGACCTTACGGAGACGGGGGATATGGAATAAGAGGATAATTAGGAGGGTAAATGAATTTAGAAGATAATTATGCGAGATAATATGTATGAAATAAGAAGATAATAAGGCGTGTGAATATGAAATAAGAAGATAATAAGGCGTGGTAATATGAAAAAAGATGATAATTAGGCGGAGTAATATGAAATAAGAAAATAATAAGGCGGTGGAATATGAAATAGGAAGATAATAAGGCTAGGGGATTGTAAAATAAGAAGATAATAGGGCGGAAAAAATGAAATATAGATCGAGATAATTAATCGGGTTTATACGAAATAAGAAGATAGTAAGGCGGGTTAATATGAAATAATAAGACAATAAGGCGGGGGAATGAAATAGGAAGATAATAAGGCGAGGTAGTATGAAATAAGAAGATTAGATTTGGCTGGGGAATGTGAATTAAGGAGTTAATAAGGCGGGAAATATGAAATAGGAAGATAATAAGGCGGGGGAATATGAAATAAGAAGATAATTAGGCGGCGGAATATGAAATAGTAGGAATAAGGCGAGGAAAATGAAATAAGAAGATAATAAAGCGAGGGAATATGAAATAAGAAGATAATAAGGCGAGGTACTATGTAATTAGAAGGTTACATTTGGCGGGGGAATGTGAAATAAGTAGACAATAAGGCGGGGAAAATGAAATCGGAAGATAACAACGCGGGGGAATATGAAATAAGGAGATAAAAAGGTGGGGGAATGTGAAATAAGAAGATAATAAGGCGGGGGAATGTGAAATAAGAAGATAATAAGGCGGGGAAACTGAAATGGAAGATAACAAGGCGGGGGAATGTGAAATAAGAAGATAATAAAGCGGAGAATGTGAAATAAGAAGATAATAAGGCGGGGTAATGTGAAATAAGAAGATAATAAGACGGGGTAATGTGAAAAAGAAGATAATAAGGCGGAGAATGTGAAATAAGAAGTTATAAGACGGGGTAATTTGAAATAAGAAGATAATAAGGCGGGGGAATATGAAATAAGAAGATAATAAGACGGGGTAATTTGAAATAAGAAGATAATAAGACGGGGAAATGTGAAATAAGAAGATAACAAAGCGGAGAATGTAAAATAAGAAGATAACAAGGCGGGGGTATATGAAATAAGAAGATAATAAGGCGGGGTAATATGAAATAAGTAGATAATAAGGCGGGGTAATATGAAATAAGAAGAAAATAAGGTGGCGGAAAATGAAATAAATAGATAATAAGGCGGGATAAAATATGAAATAAGAAGATAAAAAGCCTGGGGAATATGAAATCAGAGGAAAATTTGGCTGGGGGATTATGAAATATGAAGATAATAAGGCGGGGAATAAAAAATCAGAAGATAATAAGGCGGGGAATTATGAAATCAGAAGATAATAAGGCGGGTAATATGAAATTAGAAGATAATAAGGTGGGTAATTATGAATTATGAAGATAATAAGGCGAGGAACATGAAATAAAAAGATAATAAGGCGGGATAATATATGAAATAAAAAAATAAAAAGGCTTGGGAATATGAAATAATAAGATAATAAGGCGGGGTAATATGAAATGAAAAGATAATAGCAAGGAGGAATATGAAATAGGAAGATAATAAGGCGAGGTAATATGAAATAATAAGATAATAAGGCGGGGAAAATAAAATAAAACGATAATAAGGCGGGAGAATGTGGAATAAACAGACAATGAAGCGGGGAATATGAAATAAGAAAATAAAAAAAAGGCAGGAAATATGAAAAAAGAAGATAATAAGGCGGGGTAATATGAAATAAGAAGATAATAAGGTGGCGGAAAATGAAATAAATAGATAATAAGGCGGGATAAAATATGAAATAAGAAGATAAAAAGCCTGGGGAATATGAAATCAGAGGAAAATTTGGCTGGGGGATTATGAAATATGAAGATAATAAGGCGGGGAATATAAAATCAGAAGATAATAAGGCGGGGAATATAAAATCAGAAGATAATAAGGCGGGAAATATGAAATCAGAAGTTAATAAGGCTAGGGGATTGTAAAATATGAAGATAATAAATTAAACGTGTTGAATTGACCAGTAAACTAATTCAAATGAC
Organism: Mytilus californianus; assembly: GCF_021869535.1. NCBI lineage: Eukaryota > Metazoa > Mollusca > Bivalvia > Mytilida > Mytilidae > Mytilus > Mytilus californianus. The sequence goes on along the minus strand of NW_026262734.1, from coordinate 196,096 downwards.
AAGGGAATATGAAATTTGCCAGAAGTGAACAGATATTACTATCAACCAATCAGAGGAGATTAAAATACGAACGATAAATTATGCATACAAACAGGTAACGAGTTATGTCGAAAGTATCCGAGATGGAATTAAGCATTTTTAATTAATTAAAAATTTACCAATTCCCTCCACTCCCATTTCGATGTAAGTAAAACAAAACTCAACACATAAGTAATGATAATCATATTTTGGCATAAATAAACATTTACAATCATACATATGTCATAAATAATTTTTCATTTAAAGTCCATATTAATTATAAATATTAACTTCCAAAATATATAAATGCACCAAACCAACAGCCACTATAAAGTGTCCAGTGTTAAATAAAAACTACACTATAATATAAACATACCTGATAATACAACCAACAAATACTGGAATCCTGCAAACTAATAGAGGTTCACAGGTAAACCAGATGTAGAAGTAATGGTCTAGCCCAGCTTTCTTGACCATCATCTTCTGAAAAATAAAGTTAAAAACCACAAAGTATCTTGACCAAAAAAAGTACATGTAAATACAATATTCTAATTACAAATGATTAACTACACCTATAAAAAAGTTTCGTATAACAGAAACGCCAAAATAACTTAAATGTAATCTATCTTTACAAAAACATTTTCTTTTATAAATAGATCCTGGTTGCTGAACAAATTGCTTGTAAGTTTTAACAAATAAAATATTTCTCTTCAACGTTAACTTCGCCAATGCTTTATTACAATCTATAACAGTTTGTTTTGTGTCATCAAAATCTATGGGTCTTGGCAAAATTGCTGAAACTATTATCTTTAAAGACGGTAAAGTGTTGCAAATAAAATCAATTAAATTATTGTAATATTGAATTATCAATTTACTGGATAAACCATTCCCAACATCGTTTGTGCCTACATGCAATAACAAATGTGTGTATCTTCTCAACAGTGCTTTATTGTCTTTCACAAATTGATGAAGTGTGTATATATTAGCACCAGATATAGCATTGCATTCCAGCCAGTTAATGTTATTTACGTATTTGCAAGTAGAATCTGACAACAACAAAACCTTATTTTTTGACACATTGTCTACAAAAAAACAAAAACAGAAAACAAAAAATTAAATGGGAATTTCCTCAGCCATAGCTTGTGATATAGACAATTTGTCATGTAAATCAAATTCTAAATAAACTTTATAGGCATCACTACGCCAGTTTGTGGAATTAAAAAGGCGGGGTCATCAGCATTGGCTGGTACTAGAGTGCACATACGATTGTAAGCATTATACGGACAAAGCGGGGAATCTTTTATCTTAACCAATGGTAACTCAAGTTTCCTATTACCATATTGAATGGTTTTTGACCATTCCATTTTAACCAACAAGTAATCACTATGAACAATGACGTTATTTCTGCATAATTGTTTGCGTGGATCAAAATTCTTTGCCGAGGTTGGAACTAGATTAGACTTTCTAACCATGAGAAAAAAAGGCAAACAAAAAACAGCACCAAAAAGTTACATCAGACGGATTAGACATATCAAAAAATTCATACATTTTCAAAAGAATATGTGGAGTAATAGGCAAAGCTCTGTGAGGCATATGAGGATTTTGACGAGACAAACCTCTAAACAATAATTTTATGGAAACCAATCTTCCGTTGGAAACTCAAATCCTAATAGCAAATGTAAAGTCTTGACACCACTAATATAATTCTGAATAGAAGCTACACTCTTAAAACTTCTACTTAAAAAACTTCCATATAGACAAAGAGTATTTACAGAAGTAGGTAAAGGTGATATATTGAAATATGTGCAAAATAAAAAATAAGAAACAAATTGCACTTTCAAATTCTTGTAAGTTCCTTCTGCAAAGGCAGATTTCTTACACAACTCTGTGTCTTTCTGTAACTTATGTAGTTGAGTATCTACAATAAACAATAAAAAAAAAAAAAAAAAAAAAAAATCACCAAGGTGAAGTAAAATGAAAGAGATCATCATTCAATTCAATTTCTGTCCAAGAATTGACACGAGCTTGCTTTAAAAACTCAGTGCTAATACCGGGATCCATATCCCACCTTGAAAGCATGTCAGCTACTCTGTTTGCTTCACCACTCAAATGCCGTCCTTTGACTTGAAACTCATGACTAGCTGTCAGAAAACAGATTTCTCTGAGACAAGATTGCATGAAAGTATTTCTGCAAGCACCAGAATTTAGTACAGTGACAGATGAGGAATTATCACAATAAATAACAATCTTAGAACCCTTGAGTACACTCGCCCATACTTTCAGACACACCATAACACAAAGAAGTTCCAGAGCATTAATATGCAACTATTTCCTGCGAATAAATGCCGGAAAGACAGTATGAAAATACCTCCCATTACAAATACCTCCACAACCAACCAAGGTTGAATCACAAGAAAGCACACAATCTGGACTAGACCAGTCAATAAGAAACATCATAGAAACCCCATTGTATATATTTAGAAACTTACTCCACCAAACTAAATCCAACTTAATATACTTGGGTACACGTTTTGTAATGTTTTGACCACTGAAAGTCCGCAACCAAACCAACAACCTCGAAACAAAAAGTCGCCCTGGGCGAACACATGAACTCACGAAATGAAGTTTACCGAGCAAAGATTGTAAATCTCTTAAAGAACATTTATCCTTTTGCAACCAACTTTTAACCAAACCAAGTATTTCCTCTAACCTATCCTTAGTAATAGATAGAGTACAGCTTACTGTATCAAAGAGTATACCAAGAAAAACCACAGAAGTAGAAGGAGGAGCGGCCTTTTCTACAGACTCCTCCAAACCACAGTTGTCCAATACTTCACCCAAAATAGCATAAGCGTCAAAAGCTTTTTCTTGTACGTCACAGCCCGCTAGATCATCAAGATAGTTAACAATTTGTAAATCATAGTGAGCGTCCAATATAAAACTAACCGCGTTAGTCACCCTTTGACAAATATACGCAGCTGACCTTAAGCCCATGGACAATACCCGATCAAAAAAGATATGATTTTCCCATGAAAATCCAACCAAATGCCAATCACCAGGACAGATTGGAATCTGTCTATAAGCCCGCTTTAAATCCCGCTTAAAGCACAAAGAACCAGAACCTTTTTTCCTTATCAACTCCACCAAAGAGTCAACTGAAGGATAAGAAACCTTGATAGGATTACCCAAATACAACTCCTTACATATATGACTGTTTACCGAGTCCTCACCATCAACACCAAAACTCAAATCTAAAATCACCCTACGATCTAAAGTATCCTTCTTCGGCACAGAATTTAATGGAGAAATAACCATGTCAGTCTCAAAGGGATTACTAAAAAAGGGCCCAATAATGCTACCGTAAGTGCACTCTTTTTTTAAATATTTCCTCATATCATCTGGATGGCTTCTTGCTCCAGCATGATTTTTCTCTACAGACAAACCTGAACAAGAACCTTCGCAACTCAATGGGAACCCATATTCTAAAAAATTAACTACATCTGAATCATGATACATAGATAACATAGATCTAAAAAAATTGATATTCAGTCTTGAGTATACAGGAATTTTACAACCAAATACATTTGGCATGCCTGAGCTCTTAACCTGATTATGAAAACGCACAAGATTTTCAATACCATGTTCACCAAAAATATGCTTTAAACAAGTTGAACCCTCACATATATTGCAAAATTCTAGTGCACAAACATTCTCAATGTTACTGCCATGTAGTCATAACTCATGATGAGGACACGATGGATCTAACTCGGCATGGGGCAATTGCTTGTTATCTTTTAATAAACAAGACGCACAAACATGTTGCACATACCTAGTGACCCCCTTAATGACCTTATCATGAGCACCTGAAAAAGAACATTTCTTTTTCTGAAAATCAGAACAAAACCAAACTGACGGTGCTTTTACAATGTTAGCAGATTTGTTACTAACTCTATTCTGTCTAGATCTGACGGCACTGGCCAATAAAGGAGTCTCAATGTCCGCAGTATCATCAGACCACTTATTTTGACCAGATTCAACCCGACGTATCCAGGCAGCATAGAATTGTAACAAAGCTTTCCAATCATACAATTCATAGTAATACGAAATTTTCTTTAATAAAGCTAATCGACCATTCTTTTCTTTGTCATTTTTACAGGATACAATAATTTCCATCTCCCCCGCTACAAATTGATGGAATTTCAAGTCCTCAAATTTTATTTTTTTGTTAGCATATTCTAATTGCAATTTTGACTGTGGACAGTCCTGTGGATACTTTGTTTTTTGTCTAGATGACACCACTAATCCGGACTTTCTCTTGTTCTTTCTGTACTTCTTTTTTATTCTCCTTGTAAAACTTTCCGACTCAGAACTTGAATCTTTGCTATCGGAAAGGAAACTTTCAGAAATAGTATCTGAACTCTTTAATTTATGTTTGTGTTTTTTACTACGAGTCTTCCGTTTCTCTTTTGACAAAACAGAACTTTCACTGTCTGAATCTTCCGAGCTGAAACTACTCGTTTGACTAGAATCAGATATTAACTGATACCCCTGTAATTGATCATGTACAGCCTTTAATAATTTTTTGTTGGATCTTAAGTCATCTATATCAAAGTTTTTCTTGATTAAAGATTTACCTGAATCTTTCTTTTTCTGTGACCTCTTTTCTTTCTCCTTTTTATCGCCTTTCTTCCCTTCAACCATGCCACCGATCGCCACGTCATGTTTCTTCAACTCCTCCAACTCCGCCTTCTCTCGTTCTAACTGCTCCTTCAATTTCTTACTACGTATCTTCTTTTTAATCAACTCCTTCTTTTTTAACACCAAAGCCAATTCCGCCTCAATTTTCTCTTCTTCCTTCTCGTCAAACGAATCGAGACCACCGGACACTATTTCTTTAACTTCACTCATGTCGCCCTCTGCCGGAAAATATGCGGACGTTAACAAACCAGTCGGCCTTGAACTTGTCACTTTCACTGGGGAACCTAATGGGGAAAACAGCCCAGAACCATGAAGGTCTTCTTCCGAAGAAGAATTCGGAACACCAGAAATACCAGTATTGTGCAAGGAATGATAGTTAATGCGTTGAACCTTTCGTGTATCGTACGGCATTACAACCGCATCATAAAGGTTGGGAGAAAATGAACATTCAATCCTTCTGCCAACTTCCAACTGTGTAGATATCAGCGTGGACACCACAATGCATAGAGCACTAACCAACATGGATGCAAACCAAACCATAAATTAAACGTGTTGAATTGACCAGTAAACTAATTCAAATGACAAGGGAATATGAAATTTGCCAGAAGTGAACAGATATTACTATCAACCAATCAGAGGAGATTAAAATACGAACGATAAATTATGCATACAAACAGGTAACGAGTTATGTCGAAAGTATCCGAGATGGAATTAAGCATTTTTAATTAATTAAAAATTTACCGATTGTAAAATATGAAGATAATAAGGCGGGGAATTATGAAATCAGAAGATAATAAGGCGGGTAATATGAAATTAGAAGATAATAAGGTGGGTAATTATGAATTATGAAGATAATAAGGCGAGGAACATGAAATAAGAAGATATTAAGGCGGAGAAATATGAAATAAGTGGATAATAAGGCGGGAGAAAATGAAATAAAAAGATAATAAGGCGGGATAATATATGAAATAAAAAATAAAAAGGCTTGGGAATATGAAATAATAAGATAATAAGGCGGGGTAATATGAAATGAGAAGATAATAGCAAGGAGGAATATGAAATAGGAAGATAATAAGGCGAGGTAATATGAAATAATAAGATAATAAGGCGGGGAAAATAAAATAAAACGATAATAAGGCGGGAGAATGTGGAATAAGCAGACAATGAAGCGGGGAATATGAAATAAGAAAATAAAAAAAGGCAGGAAATATGAAAAAAGAAGATAATAAGGCGGTGGAATTTGAAATATGAAGATACCTAAAGGCGGTGGTATATGAAATAAGTAGACAATAAGGCGGGGAAAATGAAATCGGAAGATAACAAGGCGGGTGAATATGAAATAAGGAGATAAAAAGGTGGGGGAATGTGAAACAAGAAGATAATAAGGCAGGGGGATGTGAAATAAGAAGATAATAAGGCGGGAAAAATGAAATAGGAAGATAACAAGGCGGGGGAATGTGAAATAAGAAGATAATTAAGCGGAGAATGTGAAATAAGAAGATAATAAGGCGGAGTAATGTGAAATAAGAAGATAATAAGGCGGAGAATGTGAAATAAGAAGATAATAAGGCGGGGTAATGTGAAATAAGAAGATAATAAGGCGGGGTAATGTGAAATAAGAATTTAATAAGGCGGAGAATGTGAAATAAGAAGATAATAAGACGGGGTAATGTGAAATAAGAAGATAATAAGGCGGGGGAATGTGAAATAAGAAGAAAACAAAGCGGAGAATGTGAAATAAGAAGATAATAAGGCGGGGTAATATGAAATAAGAAGATGATAAGGCGGGGTTATATGAAATAAGGAGATAATAAGGCGGGGTTATATGAAATAAGAAGATAATAAGGTGGCGGAAAATGATATAAATAGATAATAAGGCGGTATAAAATATGAAATAAGAAGATAAAAAGCCTGGGGAATATGAAATCAGAAGATAATAAGGCGGGGAATATGAAATCAGAAGATAATAAGGCGGGAAATATGAAATCAGAAGATAATAAGGCGGGAAAAATGAAATCAGAAGATAATAAGGCTAGGGGATTGTAAAATATGAAGATAATAAGGCGGGGGATTATGAAATCAGAAGATAATAAGGCGGGTAATATGAAATTAGAAGATAATAAGGCGGGGAATTATGAATTATGAAGATAATAAGGCGGGGAACATGAAATAAGAACATACTAAGGCGGAGAAATATGAAATAAGTGGATAATAAGGCGGGAGAAAATGAAATAAAAAGATAATAAGGCGGGATAATATATGAAATAAGAAAATAAAAAGGCTGAGGAATATGAAATAATAAGATAATAAGGCGGGGTAATATGAAATGAGAAGATAATAGAAAGGAGGAATATGAAATAGGAAGATAATAAGGCGAGGTAATATGAAATAATAAGATAATAAGGCGGGGAAAATGAAATAAAAAGATAATAAGGCGGGAGAATGTGGAATAAGCAGACAATGAAGCGGGGAATATGAAATAAGAAGATCAAAAGGCAGGAAATATGAAATAAGAAGATAATAAGGCGGTGGAATTTGAAATATGAAAATACCTAAAGGCGGTGGAATATGAAATACGAAGATAAAAAGGCTGGGGAATATGAAATAAGAAGATAATAAAGCGGGGAATATGAAATAAGAAGATAATCAGGTGGAGGAAAATAAAATAATAAGATAATATGGCGGGGGAATTTGAAATAAGAAGATAATTAGGCGGAGGAATATGAAATAATAAGATAATAAGGCGGAGGAATATGAAATAAAAAGATAATGAAGACAGGAATATGAAATAATTATAGATAATAAGGTTTATAGTTTAAACAGTATTTTATTCAAATAAATCGAATTGGATTGGGCAACAGGCAAAGCCTATGTAAGCCCTCTCCATAAAACAAGGTACAATATATTACTTTCAGACAAAACAACACATACACAAACATGATGACAACACAGAATTATTTTTCAAAACTACCTCATAGCTGACTGGATGGATGCTTCAAATAGTTAACTCAATATTGATTAAGAGACCTTTTTAATGTATTCATGAACAGCCTTAACTTCATTACTCATAGATTGATCACCAAATAGTAATAACTTCAAATCAATATCAACTTCATAGGCAGACAGTTTATCAAGGAGTATGATTCTGTTTAAAATGTATGATGGACAATAAAAAAAATAATGTTTTCACATTGATATAAACATTTAGGACAGGAAGGTTCTTCAATAAAAAAATCACGAAACAAGTGAGAATTTGAATTACTTGCTTCATTTCGCAATTGACAATGAATTATATTGAATTTTCTCATACCTGAACAAAAATATTTAGAAGGAATCTCTGGTTTATATATGTTATCAAGTAAAGAGTTGAACTGGTTAATCGACAAATATAAAAAAGAAGATGTGGTATGATTTCCAATGAGACAACTCTCCACAACAGACCAAATGACACAGAAATTAACAACTATAGGTCACCGTACGGCCTTCAACAATGAGCAAAGCCTATACCGCACAGTCAGCTATAAAAGGCCCCGAAATGACAATGTAAAACAATTCAAACGAGAAAACTAACGGCCTAAAAGCATTTTTGCATAAGGATCTAATTCATTCCAGAGTTTAACAACAGATGGTATGAAACTTCTATGATAGGAAACTATTCTGCACCTTGGAATATTATTATTCTGAGGATCTTTTCTAAAATTGTAATCATTTTGTGTGGGAAGACAAGGTTCTAATAAATCTGTCATATAACTTGGAGAAAATCATTTTTTTTATTTTATAAAATGTAGTTAGTTTATGCTTCTTCCTTCTGTCTGATAATTTTTCAAGACGTAATTCAGTGTACAATTGTTTAAGAGAAATTGTACGTCGGAGACCAGTAATAATACGAGAAGCTTCAATTTGAACACTTTTGAAAAACAAATCAGAATAAATGTTATCTATTCGGAGGAATACAAAGCTGGAATCACGATATATATGGATTAAACATGTGGGGTATACGACAGTAAAACACCAAAAAAAAAAAAAAAAAAGAAAAAAAAAAGAAAAAAAAAATCTAGATATCAACATATGATATGCTACAAAAGATCAGTGTCTGTGCAGTATGTCAAGTTCTCATTTGTCTCAAGTATGCACAAAGTTCACAAATTTAACAGACACCGTCAAAAATCTGCCATCAACATCACATTCCTATAATGACAAAACATTAATATAAAACATAGCACAACAACTGACGAGTTAAGACAGACACAGGAAGAAATAAGTCCTATAATGACAAAACATTAATATAAAACATATAACAACCACTGACGAGTTAAGACAGACACAGGAAGAAATAAGTCCTATAATGACAAAACATTAATATAAAACAAAGGACAACCACTGACGAGTTAAGACAGACACAGGAAGGAATCAGTCCTATAATGACAAAACATTAATATAAAACATAGAACAACCACTGACGGGCTAAGAGAGACACAGGAATGAATCAGTCCTTAAATGACGAAACATTGATAAAACAAAAGAAGACCATTGACGGGTTAAGACAGACACAGGAAGGAATCAGTCATATTATGACAAAAAATTAATATAAAACAAAGGATAGCCACTGACAAGTTAAGACAGACACAGGAAGGAATCAGTCATATAATGACAAAAAATTAATATAAAATATAGGACAACCACTGACGAGTTAAGACAGACACAGGAAGAAATAAGTCCTATAATGACAAAACATTAATATAAAACAAAGGACAACCACTGACGAGTTAAGACAGACACAGGAAGGAATCAGTCCTATAATGACAAAACATTAATATAAAACATAGAACAACCACTGACGAGTTAAGACAGACACAGGAAGGAATCAGTCATATAATGACAAAACATTAATATAAAACAAAGGACACCACTAACGTGTTAAGACAGACACAGGAAGGAATCAGCCCTATAATGACAAAACATCAATATAAAACATAGGACAACCACTGACGGGTTAAAAGACACACAGGAAGGAATCAGTCCTATAATGACAAACCATTAATATAAAACATAGAACAACCACTGACGGGCTAAGAGAGACACAGGAATGAATCAGTCCTTAAATGACGAAACATTGATAAAACAAAAGAAGACCATTGACGGGTTAAGACAGACACAGGAAGGAATCAGTCCTATAATAACGAAACATTAATATAAAACAAAAGAAAACCATTGACGGGTTAAGACAGACACAGAAAGGAATCAGTCCCATAATGACAAAACATTAATATAAAACATAGAACAACCACTGACGAGTTAAGACAGACAGAGAAAGGAATCAGTCCTATAATGACAAAACATTAATATAAAACATAGAACAACCACTGACGGGCTAAGAGAGACACAGGAATGAATCAGTCCTTAAATGACGAAACATTGATGAAACAAAAGAAGACCATTGACGGGTTAAGACAGACACAGGAAGGAATCAGTCATATTATGACAAAAAATTAATATAAAACAAAGGATAGCCACTGACAAGTTAAGACAGACACAGGAAGGAATCAGTCCTATAACGACAAAACATTAATATAAAACATAAGACAATCACTGACGAGTTAAGACAGACACAGGAAGGAACCAGTCATATAATGACAAAACATTAATATAAAACGAGAAAAACCACTATCGAGTTAAGACAGACACAGGAAGGAATCAGTCATATAATAACAAAACATTAATAAAAAACAAAGGATAGCCATTGACGAATTAAGACAGACACAGGAAGGAATCAGTCCTATAATGACAAAACATTAATATAAAACAAAGGATAGCCATTGACGAATTAAGACAGACACAGGAAGGAATCAGTCCTATAATGACAAAACATTAATATAAAACAAAGGACACCACTGACGAGTTAAGACAGACACAGGAAGGTATCAGTCCTATAATGACAAAACATTAATATAAAACAAAGGACACCACTGACGTGTTAAGACAGACACAGGAAGGAATCAGTCATATAATGACAAAACATTAATATAAAACAAAGGATATCCACTGACGAGTTAAGACAGACACAGGAAGGAATCAGTCCTATAATGACAAAACATTAATATAAAACAAAGGACACCACTGACATGTTAAGACAGACACAGGAAGGAATCAGTCCTATAATGACAAAACATTAATATAAAACATAGGACAACCACTGGCGGGTTAAGACTGACACAGGAAGAAATCAGTTCTATAATAACAAAACATTAATATAAAACATAGCACAACCACTGACGAGTCAAGACAGACACAGGAAGGAATTAGTCTTATAATGACAAAACATTAATGTAAAACAAAGAATAGCCACTGACGAGATAAGACAGACACAGGAAGGAATCAGTCATATAATGACAAAACATTAATATAAAACATAGAACAACCACTGACAAGTTAAGACAGACACAGGAAGGAATCAGTCCTATAATGACAAAACAATAATATAAAACAAAGAAGAATCACTGACGAGTTAAGACATACACAGGAAGTAATCAGTCCTATAATGACCAAACATTAATATAAAACAAAGGATAGCCACTGACGAGTTAAGACAGACACAGGAAGGAATCAGTCCTATAATAACAAAACTTTAATATAAAACAAAGAAGAACCACTGACGAGTCAAGACAGACACAGGAAGGAATCAGTCCTATAATGACAAAACATTAATATAAAACAAAGGATAGCCACTGACGAGTTAAGACAGACACAGGAAGGGATCAGTCATATAATGAAAAAACATTAATATAAAACATAGAACAACCACTGACGAGTTGAGACAGACACAGGAAGGAATCAGGCCTATAATGACCAAACATTTATATAAAAACAAAGACGAACCACTGACAAGTTAAGACAGACACAGGAAGGAATCGGTCTTATAATGACAAAACATTAAAATAAAACATAGGACAACCACTGACGGGTTAAAAGACACACAGGAAGTAATCAGTCATATAATGACAAAACATTAATTTAAAACAAAGGATAGCCACTAACGAGTTAAGACAGACACAGGAAGGAATCTGTCATATAATGACAAAACATTAATATAAAACATAGAACAACCACTAACGAGTTAAGACAGACACAGGAAGGAATCAGTCCTATAATGACAAAACTTTAATATAAAACAAAGAAGAACCACTGACGAGTTAAGACAGACACAGGAAGGAATCACTCCTATAATGACAAAACAATAATATAAAACAAAGAAGAACCACTGACGAGTCAAGACAGACATAGGAAGGAATCAGTCCTTAAATGACATGACATTAATATAAAACATAGGACAACAACTGACGAGTAAAGACAGACACAGAAAGGAATCAGTCATATAATGACAAAACATAAATATAAAACATAGAACAACCACTGACAAGTTAAGACAGACACAGGAAGGAATCGGTCCTATAATGACAAAACATTAATATAAAACATAGGACAACCACTGACGGGTTAAAAGACACACAGGAAGGAATCAGTCATATGATGACAAAACATTAATATAAAACATAGAACAACCACTAACGAGTTAAGACAGACACAGGAAGGAATCAGTCCTATAATGACAAAACTTTAATATAAAACAAAGAAGAAGCACTGACGAGTTAAGACAGACACAGGAAGGAATCAGTCATATAATGACAAAACAATAATATAAAACAAAGAAGAACCACTGACGAGTCAAGACAGACATAGGAAGGAATCAGTCCTTAAATGACATGACATTAATATAAAACATAGTACAACAACTGACGAGTTAAGACAGACACAGAAAGGAATCAGTCTTATAATGACAAAACATTAATATAAAACATAGAACAACCACTGACGAGTTAAGACAGACACAGGAAGGAATCAGTCCTATAATGACAAAACATTAATATACAACATAGCACAACCACTGACGAGTTAAGACAGACACAGGACGGAATCAGTCCTATAATGACAAATCATTAGTGTAAAACATAGCACAACCACTGACGAGTTAAGACAGACACAGGAAGGAATCAGTCCTATAATGACAAAACAATAATATAAAACAAAGAAGAACCACTGACGAGTCAAGACAGACACAGGAAGGAATCAGTCCTATAATGACAAAACATTAATATAAAACAAAGGATAGCCACTGACGAGTTAAGACAGACACAGGAAGGAATCAGTCATATAATGACAAAACATTAATATAAAACATAGAACAACCACTGACGAGTTAAGACGGACACAGGAAGGAATCAGGCCTATAATGACCAAACATTAATATAAAAACAAAGAAGAACTACTGACAAGTTAAGACAGACACAGGAAGGAATCGGTCCTATAATGACAAAACATTAATATAAAACATAGGACAACCACTGACGGGTTGAAAGACACACAGGAAGGAATCAGTCATATAATGACAAAATATTAATATAAAAGAAAGGATAGCCACTGACGAGTTAAGACAGACACAGGAAGGAATCAGTCATATAATGACAAAACATTAATATAAAACATAGAACAACCACTGACGACTTAAGACAGACACAGGACAGAATCAGTCCAATAATGACAAATCATTAATGTAAAACATAGCACAACCACTGACGAGTTAAGACAGACATAGGAAGGAATCAGTCTTATAATGACAAAACATTAATATAAAACATAGAACAACCACTGACGAGTTAATACAGACACAGGAAGGAATCAGTCCTATAATGACAAAACATTAATATAAAACAAAGGATAGTCACTGACGAGTTAAGACAGACACAGGAAGGAATCAGTCATATAATGACAAAACATTAATATAAAACATAGAACAACCACTGACGAGTTAAGACGGACATAAGGAGGAATCGGTCCTATAATGACACAACATTAATATAAAACATAGGACAACCACTGACGGGTTGAAGACACACAGGAAGGAATCAGTCCTATAATGACAAAATATTAATATAAAAGAAAGGATAGCCACTGACGAGTTAAGACAGACACAGGAAGGAATCTGTCATATAATGACAAAACATTAATATATAACATAGAACAACCACTGACGAGTTAAGACAGACACAGGAAGGAATCAGGCCTATAATGACCAAACATTAATATAAAATAAAGGATAGCCACTGACGAGTTAAGACAGACACAGGAAGGAATCAGTCCTATAATAACAAAACTTTAATATAAAACAAAGAAGAACCACTGACGAGTCAAGACAGACACAGGAAGGAATCAGTCCTATAATGACAAAACATTAATATAAAACAAAGGATAGCCACTGACGAGTTAAGACAGACACAGGAAGGGATCAGTCATATAATGAAAAAACATTAATATAAAACATAGAACAACCACTGACGAGTTAAGACAGACACAGGAAGGAATCAGGCCTATAATGACCAAACATTTATATAAAAACAAAGACGAACCACTGACAAGTTAAGACAGACACAGGAAGGAATCGGTCTTATAATGACAAAACATTAAAATAAAACATAGGACAACCACTGACGGGTTAAAAGACACACAGGAAGTAATCAGTCATATAATGACAAAACATTAATTTAAAAAAAAGGATAGCCACTGACGAGTTAAGACAGACACAGGAAGGAATCAGTCATATAATGACAAAACATTAATATAAAACATAGAACAACCACTAACGAGTTAAGACAGACACAGGAAGGAATCAGTCCTATAATGACAAAACATTATTTTAAAACAAAGGATAGCCACTGACGAGTTAAGACAGACACAGGAAGGAATCAGTCATATGATGACAAAACATTAATATAAAACATAGAACAACCACTAACGAGTTAAGACAGACACAGGAAGGAATCAGTCCTATAATGACAATACTTTAATATAAAACAAAGAAGAACCACTGACGAGTTAAGACAGACACAGGAAGGAATCACTCCTATAATGACAAAACAATAATATAAAACAAAGAAGAACCACTGACGAGTCAAGACAGACATAGGAAGGAATCAGTCCTTAAATGACATGACATTAATATAAAACATAGGACAACAACTGGCGAGTTAAGACAGACACAGAAAGGAATCAGTCATATAATGACAAAACATAAATATAAAACATAGAACAACCACTGACAAGTTAAGACAGACACAGGAAGGAATCGGTCCTATAATGACAAAACATTAATATAAAACATAGGACAACCACTGACGGGTTAAAAGACACACAGGAAGGAATCAGTCATATGATGACAAAACATTAATATAAAACATAGAACAACCACTAACGAGTTAAGACAGACACAGGAAGGAATCAGTCCTATAATGACAAAACTTTAATATAAAACAAAGAAGAACCACTGACGAGTTAAGACAGACACAGGAAGGAATCAGTCATATAATGACAAAACAATAATATAAAACAAAGAAGAACCACTGACGAGTCAAGACAGACATAGGAAGGAATCAGTCCTTAAATGACATGACATTAATATAAAACATAGTACAACAACTGACGAGTTAAGACAGACACAGAAAGGAATCAGTCTTATAATGACAAAACATTAATATAAAACATAGAACAACCACTGACGAGTTAAGACAGACACAGGAAGGAATCAGTCCTATAATGACAAAACATTAATATACAACATAGCACAACCACTGACGAGTTAAGACAGACACAGGACGGAATCAGTCCTATAATGACAAATCATTAGTGTAAAACATAGCACAACCACTGACGAGTTAAGACAGACACAGGAAGGAATCAGTCCTATAATGACAAAACAATAATATAAAACAAAGAAGAACCACTGACGAGTCAAGACAGACACAGGAAGGAATCAGTCCTATAATGACAAAACATTAATATAAAACAAAGGATAGCCACTGACGAGTTAAGACAGACACAGGAAGGAATCAGTCATATAATGACAAAACATTAATATAAAACATAGAACAACCACTGACGAGTTAAGACGGACACAGGAAGGAATCAGGCCTATAATGACCAAACATTTATATAAAAACAAAGAAGAACTACTGACAAGTTAAGACAGACACAGGAAGGAATCGGTCCTATAATGACAAAACATTAATATAAAACATAGGACAACCACTGACGGGTTGAAAGACACACAGGAAGGAATCAGTCCTATAATGACAAAATATTAATATAAAAGAAAGGATAGCCACTGACGAGTTAAGACAGACACAGGAAGGAATCAGTCATATAATGACAAAACATTAATATAAAACATAGAACAACCACTGACGACTTAAGACAGACACAGGACAGAATCAGTCCAATAATGACAAATCATTAATGTAAAACATAGCACAATTACTGACGAGTTAAGACAGACATAGGAAGGAATCAGTCTTATAATGACAAAACATTAATATAAAACATAGAACAACCACTGACGAGTTAATACAGACACAGGAAGGAATCAGTCCTATAATGACAAAACATTAATATAAAACAAAGGATAGCCACTGACGAGTTAAGACAGACACAGGAAGGAATCAGTCATATAATGACAAAACATTAATATAAAACATAGAACAACCACTGACGAGTTAAGACGGACACAGGAAGGAATCGGTCATATAATGACAAAACATTAATATAAAACATAGGACAACCACTGACGGGTTGAAAGACACACAGGAAGGAATCAGTCCTATAATGACAAAATATTAATATAAAAGAAAGGGTAGCCACTGACGAGTTAAGACAGACACAGGAAGGAATCTGTCATATAATGACAAAACATTAATATAAAACATAGAACAACCACTGACGACTTAAGACAGACACAGGACAGAATCAGTCCAATAATGACAAATCATTAATGTAAAACATAGCACAACCACTGACGAGTTAAGACAGACATAGGAAGGAATCAGTCTTATAATGACAAAACATTAATATAAAACATAGAACAACCACTGACGAGTTAATACAGACACAGGAAGGAATCAGTCCTATAATGACAAAACATTAATATAAAACAAAGGATAGCCACTGACGAGTTAAGACAGACACAGGAAGGAATCAGTCATATAATGACAAAACATTAATATAAAACATAGAATAACCACTAACGAGTTAAGACAGACACAAGAAGGAATCAGTCCTATAATGACAAAACTTTAATATAAAAAATAGGACAACCACTGACGGGTTAAAAGACACACAGGAAGGAATCAGTCATATAATGACAAAACATTAATATAAAACAAAGGATAGCAACTGACGAGTTAAGACAGACACAGGAAGGAATTAGCCATATAATGACAAAACATTAATATAAAACATAGAACAACCACTAACGAGTTAAGACAGACACAGGAAGGAATCAGTCTTATAACGACAAAACATTAATAAAAAACAAAGGATACCCACTGACGAGTTAAGACAGACACAGGAAGGAATCAGTCCTATAATGACAAAACAATAATATAAAACAAAGAAGAACGACTGACGAGTCAAGACAGACACAGGAAGGAATCGGTCTTATAATGACAAAACATTAAAATAAAACATAGGACAACCACTGACGGGTTAAAAGACACACAGGAAGTAATCAGTCATATAATGACAAAACATTAATATAAAACAAAGGATAGCCACTGACGAGTTAAGACAGACACAGGAAGGAATCAGTCATATAATGACAAAACATTAATATAAAACATAGAACAACCACTAACGAGTTAAGACAGACACAGGAAGGAATCAGTCCTATAATGACAAAACATTATTATAAAACAAAGGATAGCCACTGACGAGTTAAGACAGACACAGGAAGGAATCAGTCATATGATGACAAAACATTAATATAAAACATAGAACAACCACTAACGAGTTAAGACAGACACAGGAAGGAATCAGTTCTATAATGACAAAACTTTAATATAAAACAAAGAAGAACCACTGACGAGTTAAGACAGACATAGGACGGAATCAGTCCTATAATGACAAATCATTAATGTAAAACATAGCACAACCACTGACGAGTTAAGACAGACATAGGAAGGAATCAGTCTTATAATGACAAAACATTAATATAAAACATAGAACAACCACTAACGAGTTAAGACAGACACAGGAAGGAATCAGTCCTATAATGACAAAACTTTAATATAAAACAAAGAAGAACCACTGACGAGTTAAGACAGACACAGGAAGGAATCAGTCATATAATGACAAAACAATAATATAAAACAAAGAAGAACCACTGACGAGTCAAGACAGACATAGGAAGGAATCAGTCCTTAAATGACATGACATTAATATAAAACATAGTACAACAACTGACGAGTTAAGACAGACACAGAAAGGAATCAGTCTTATAATGACAAAACATTAATATAAAACATAGAACAACCACTGACGAGTTAAGACAGACACAGGAAGGAATCAGTCCTATAATGACAAAACATTAATATACAACATAGCACAACCACTGACGAGTTAAGACAGACACAGGACGGAATCAGTCCTATAATGACAAATCATTAGTGTAAAACATAGCACAACCACTGACGAGTTAAGACAGACACAGGAAGGAATCAGTCCTATAATGACAAAACAATAATATAAAACAAAGGATAGCCACTGACGAGTTAAGACAGACACAGGAAGGAATCAGTCATATAATGACAAAACATTAATATAAAACAAAGGATAGCCACTGACGAGTTAAGACAGACACAGGAAGGAATCAGTCATATAATGACAAAACATTAATATAAAACATAGAACAACCACTGACGAGTTAAGACGGACACAGGAAGGAATCAGGCCTATAATGACCAAACATTTATATAAAAACAAAGAAGAACTACTGACAAGTTAAGACAGACACAGGAAGGAATCGGTCCTATAATGACAAAACATTAATATAAAACATAGGACAACCACTGACGGGTTGAAAGACACACAGGAAGGAATCAGTCCTATAATGACAAAATATTAATATAAAAGAAAGGATAGCCACTGACGAGTTAAGACAGACACAGGAAGGAATCAGTCATATAATGACAAAACATTAATATAAAACATAGAACAACCACTGACGACTTAAGACAGACACAGGACAGAATCAGTCCAATAATGACAAATCATTAATGTAAAACATAGCACAACCACTGACGAGTTAAGACAGACATAGGAAGGAATCAGTCTTATAATGACAAAACATTAATATAAAACATAGAACAACCACTGACGAGTTAATACAGACACAGGAAGGAATCAGTCCTATAATGACAAAACATTAATATAAAACAAAGGATAGCCACTGACGAGTTAAGACAGACACAGGAAGGAATTAGTCATATAATGACAAAACATTAATATAAAACATAGAACAACCACTGACGAGTTAAGACGGACACAGGAAGGAATCGGTCCTATAATGACAAAACATTAATATAAAACATAGGACAACCACTGACGGGTTGAAAGACACACAGGAAGGAATCAGTCCTATAATGACAAAATATTAATATAAAAGAAAGGGTAGCCACTGACGAGTTAAGACAGACACAGGAAGGAATCTGTCATATAATGACAAAACATTAATATAAAACATAGAACAACCACTGACGACTTAAGACAGACACAGGACAGAATCAGTCCAATAATGACAAATCATTAATGTAAAACATAGCACAACCACTGACGAGTTAAGACAGACATAGGAAGGAATCAGTCTTATAATGACAAAACATTAATATAAAACATAGAACAACCACTGGCGAGTTAATACAGACACAGGAAGGAATCAGTCCTATAATGACAAAACATTAATATAAAACAAAGGATAGCCACTGACGAGTTAAGACAGACACAGGAAGGAATCAGTCATATAATGACAAAACATTAATATAAAACATAGAATAACCACTAACGAGTTAAGACAGACACAAGAAGGAATCAGTCCTATAATGACAAAACTTTAATATAAAAAATAGGACAACCACTGACGGGTTAAAAGACACACAGGAAGGAATCAGTCATATAATGACAAAACATTAATATAAAACAAAGGATAGCAACTGACGAGTTAAGACAGACACAGGAAGGAATTAGCCATATAATGACAAAACATTAATATAAAACATAGAACAACCACTAACGAGTTAAGACAGACACAGGAAGGAATCAGTCCTATAACGACAAAACATTAATAAAAAACAAAGGATACCCACTGACGAGTTAAGACAGACACAGGAAGGAATCAGTCCTATAATGACAAAACAATAATATAAAACAAAGAAGAACGACTGACGAGTCAAGACAGACACAGGAAGGAATCGGTCTTATAATGACAAAACATTAAAATAAAACATAGGACAACCACTGACGGGTTAAAAGACACACAGGAAGTAATCAGTCATATAATGACAAAACATTAATATAAAACAAAGGATAGCCACTGACGAGTTAAGACAGACACAGGAAGGAATCAGTCATATAATGACAAAACATTAATATAAAACATAGAACAACCACTAACGAGTTAAGACAGACACAGGAAGGAACCAGTCCTATAATGGTAAAACAATAATATTAAACATAGGACAACCACTGACGAGTAAAGACAGACACAGGAAGGAATCAGTCCTATAATGACAAAACATTAATATTAAACACAGCACAACCACTGGCGAGTTAAGACAGACACAGGAAGGAATCAGTCCTATAATGACAAAACATTAATATAAAACAAAGGATAGCCACTGACCATTTAAGACAGACACAGGAAGGAATCAGTCCTATAATGACAAAACAATAAAATAAAACAAAGAAGAACCACTGACAAGTTAAGACAGACATAGGAAGGAATCAGTCCTATTATGACAAAACATTAATATAAAATATAGCACAAACACTGACGAGTTAAGACAGACACAGGAAGGAATCATTCATATAATGACAAAACATAAATATAAAACATAGAACAACCACTGACGAGTTAAGACAGAAACAGGACGGAATCAGTCCTATAATGACAAATCATTAATGTAAAACATAGCACAACCACTGACGAGTTAAGACAGACATAGGAAGGAATCAGTCCTATAATGACAAAACATTAACATAAAACATAGCACAACCACTGACGAGTTAAGACATACACAAGAAGGAATCAGTCCTATAATAACAAAACATTAATATAAAACACAAAACAACCACTGACGAGTTAAGACATACACAGGAAGGAATCAGTCCTTAAATGACATGACATTAATATAAAACATAGGACATCCAATGACGAGTTAAGACAGAAACAGGAAGGAATCAGTCCTATAAAGACAAAACATTAATATAAAACATAGAACAACTACTGACGCGTTAAAAGAGACACTGGAAGGAATCAGTCCTATATATGACAAAATATTAAGATAAAACATAGCTCAAACACTGACGAGTTAAGACAGACACAGGAAGGAATAAGTCCTATAATGAAAAACATAAATTTAAAACACAGAACAACCACTGACGAGTTAAGACATACACAGGAAGGAATCAGATCTATAATAACAAAACAATAATATAAAACACAGAACAACCACTGACGAGTTAAGACAGATACAGGAAGTAATAAGTCCTATAATAACAAAACATTAATATAAAACAAAGGACAACCACTGACGAGTTAAGACAGACACAGGAAGGAATCAGTCCTATAATGACAAAACATTAATATAAAACACATAACAACCACTGACGAGTTAAGACAGACACAGGAGAAATCAGTCCTATAATGAAAAAACATTAATATAAAACATATCACAACCACTGACGAGTTAAGACAGACACAGGAAGGAATCAGTCCTATAATGACATGACATTAATATAAAACATAGGACAACCACTGACGGGTTAAGACAGACACTGGAAGGAATCAGTCCTATAATAAACAAAACATTAATATAAAACATAACACAACCACTGACGAGTTAAGACAGACACAGGAAGGAATCAGTCCTATAATGACATGACATTAATATAAAACAAAAAAGAACCACTGACGAGTTGAGACAGACACAGGAAGGAATCAGTCCTATAATGACAAAACTTTAATATAAAACAAAGGAGAACCACTGACGAGTTAAGACAGAGACAGGAAAGAATCAGTCCTATAATGTCAAAACATTAATGTAAAACAAAGGACAGCCACTGACTAGTTAAGACAGAAACAGGAAGGAATCAGTCCTATAACGACAAAACAATAATATAAAACAAAGAAGAACCACTGACGAGTTAAGACAGACACAGGAAGGAATCAGTCATATAATGACATGACATTAATATAAAACATAGAACAACCACTGACGAGTTAAGATAGACACAGGAAGGAATCAGTCCTATAATGACAAAACACTTATATAAAACAAAGAACAACCACTGACGAGCTAAGACAGACACAAGAAGGAATCAGTCCTATAATGGTAAAACATTTATATTAAACATAGGACAACCACTGACGAGTTAAGACAGACACAGGAAGGAATCAGACATACAACGACAAAACATTAATGTTAAACATAGAACAACCACTGACATGTTAAGACAGACACAGGAAGGAATCAGTCATATAATGACAACACATTAATATAAAACATAAGACAACCACTGACGGGTTAAGACAGAACTGGAAGGAATCAGTCTTATAATTAACTAAACATTAATATAAAACATAACACAACCACTGACGAGTTAAGACAGACACAGGAAGGAACCAGTCCTATAATGACAAAACATTAATATGAAACATAGGACAACCACTGAAGGGTTAAGACAGACACTGGAAGGAATCATTCCTATAATAACAACACATTAATATAAAACATAGCACAACCACTGACGAGTTAAGACAGACACAGGAAGGAATCAGTCCTATAATGACAAAACATTAATTTAAAACAAAGAAGAACCACTGACGAGTTGAGACAGACACAGGAAGGAATCAGTCTTATAATGACAAAACATTAATATAAAACATAAAAGAACCACTGACGAGTTGAGACAGACACAGGAAGGAATCAGTCCTATAATGACAAAACTTTAATATAAAACAAAGGAGAACCACTGACGAGTTAAGACAGACACAGGAAGGAATCAGTCCTATAATTATAAAACATTAATATTAAACAAAGGAGAACCACTGACGAGTTAAGACAGACACAGGAAGGAATCAGTCCTATAATTATAAAACATTAATATTAAACATAGAACAACCACTGACGAGTTAAGACAGACACAGGAAGGAATCAGTCCTGTAATTATAAAACATTAATATTAAACATAAAACAACCACTGACGAGTTAAGACAGACAAAGGAAGGAATCAGTCCTATAATTATAAAACATTAATATGAATCATTGAACAACCACTGACGAGTTAAGACAGACACAGGAAGGAATCAGGCCTATAATGACAAAACATTAATATAAATCAAGAACAACCACTGACGAGTTAAGACAGACACAGGAAGGAATCAGTCCTATAATGACAAAACATTAATATAAAACAAAGGATAGCGACTGACGATTTAAGACAGACACAAGAAGGAATCAGTCCTTTAATGACAAAAAATTAATATAAAACATAGAACAACCACTGACGAGTTAAGACAGACACAGGAAGGAATCAGTCATATAATGACAAAACAATAATATAAAACAGAGAACAACCACTAACAAGTTAAGACAGACAAAGGAAGGAATCAGTCCTATAATGACAGAACTTTAATATAAAACAAAGAAGAACCACTGACGAGTTAAGACAGACACAGGAAGGAATCAGTCCTATAATGACAAAACTTTAATATAAAACATATAAAACAAAGAAGAACCACTGACAAGTTAAGACAGACATAGGAAGGAATCAGTCCTATAATGAGAAAACATTAATATAAAACATAGCACAAACACTGACGAGTTAAGACAGACACAGGAAGGGATCAGTCCTATAATGACAAAACATTAATATAAAACATAGCACAAAGACTGACGAGTTAAGACAGACACAGGAAGGAATCAGTCCTATAATAACAAAACATTTAATATAAAACACAGAACATCCACTGACGAGTTAAGACATACACACGAAGGAATCAGTCCTATAATGACAAAACTTTAATATAAAACAAAGAATAACCACTGACAAGTTAAGACAGACACAGGAAGGAATCAGTCCTATAATGACAAAACTTTAATATAAAACAAAGAAGAACCACTGACGAGTTAAGACAGACATAGGAAGGAATCAGTCCTATAAAGACAAAACATTAATATAAAACATAGAACAACTACTGCCGCGTTAAAAGAGACACTGGAAGGAATCAGTTCTATAATGACAAAACATTAAGATAAACATAGCACAAACACTGACGAGTTAAGACAGACACAGGAAGGAATCAGTCCTATAATGACAAAACATTTATATAAAACAAAGGACAACCACTAACGAGTTAAGACAGACACAGGAAGGAATCAGTCCTATAATGACAAAACATTAATATAAAACACAGAACAACCACTGACGAGTTAAGACAGACACAGGAAGGAATCAGTCCTATAATAAAAAAACATAAATATAAAATATAGCACAACCACTGACGAGTTAAGACAAACACAAGAAGGAATCAGTCCTATAATGACAAAACATTAATATAAAACATATAACAACCACGATCGAGTTAAGACAGACACAGGAAGGAATCAGTCCTATAATGACAAAACTTTAATATAAAAAGAAGAACCACTGACGAGTTAAAACAGACACAGGAAGGAATCAGTCCTAGAATGACAAAACATTAATATAAAACAAAGAAAAACCACAGACGAGTTAAGACAGACACAGGAAGGAATCAGTCCTATAATGACAAAACATTAATATAAAAGAAAGGATAGCCACTGACGAGTTAAGACAGACACAGGAAGGAATCAGTCATATAATGACATGACATTAATATAAAACATAGAACAACCACTGACGAGTTAGACAGACACAGGAAGAAATCAGTCCTATGACATGACATTAATATAAAACAAAGGACAACCACTAACGAGTTCAGACAGACATAGGAAGAAATCAGTTTTATAATGACAAAACATTAATATGAAACAACGAAGAACCACTGACGAGTTAAGACAGACACAGGAAGGAATCAGTCCTATAATGGTAAAACATTAATATAAAACATAGGACAACCACTGACGAGTTAAGACAGACACAGGAAGGAACCAGTCCTAAAATGACAAAACATTAATATAAAACAAGAACAACCACTGATGTTTTAAGACAGACACAAGAAGGAATCAGTCCTATAATGACAAAACATTAATATAAAACATAGGACACAACTGACGTGTTAAGACAGACACTGGAAGGAATCATTCCTATAATAACAACACATTAATATAAAACATAGCACAACCACTGACGAGTTAAGACAGACACAGGAAGGAATCAGTCCTATAATGACAAAACATTAATATAAAACAAGAACAACCACTGACGTTTTAAGACAGACACAAGAAGGATTCAGTCGTATAATGACAAAACATTAATATAAAACATAGGACACAACTGACGTGTTAAGACAGACACTGGAAGGAATCATTCCTATAATAACAACACATTAATATAAAACATAGCACAACCACTGACGAGTTAAGACAGACACAGGAAGGAATCAGTCCTATAATGACAAAACATTAATATAAAACAAGAACAATCACTGACGAGTTAAGACAGACACAGGAAGGAATCAGTCCTATAATGACAAAACATTAATATAAAACAAGAACAACCACTGACGAGTCAAGACAGACACAGGAAGGTATCAGTCCTATAATGACAAAACATTAATATAAAACAAAGGAGACCACTGACGTGTTAAGACAGACACAGGAAGGAATCAGCCCTATAATGACAAAACATTAATATAAAACACAGCACAACCACTGACGAGTTAAGACAGACACAGGAAGGAACCAGTCCTATAATAACAAAACATTAAAATAAAACATAGCACAACCACTGACGAGTTAAGACAGACACAGGAAGGAATCAGTCCTATAATGACAAAACATTAATATAAAACAAAGGATAGCCACTGACGATTTAAGACCGACACAGGAAGGAATCAGTCATATAATGACAAAACATTAATATAAAACATAGAACAACCACTTACCAGTTAAGACAGACACAGGAAGGAATCAGTCCCATAATGACAAAACATTAATATAAAAGAAAGGATAGTCACTGACGAGTTAAGACATACACAGGAAGGAATCAGTCATATAATGACATGACATTAATATAAAACATAGAACAGCCACTGACGAGTTAAGAGAGACACAGGAAGGAATCAGTCCTATAATGACAAAACATTAATATAAAACAAAAAAGAACCACTGACGAGTTAAGACAGACACAGGAAGGAATCAGTCCTATAATGGTAAAACATTAATATTAAACATAGGACAACCACTGACGATTTAAGACAGACACAGGAAGGAACCAGTCCTATACACTAGTAACTCGAATTTAGCTTGAACGGACAAAAACGCATTAACGGCATTTAAAAAAGATTAATGAAAATTGAATAAAGATTGACAAAAATTAAAAATCATTTTTAATGCATTTCAATCCTTAACAAATCATTTTAATACCAGTCAAATAGTTTCCCTTGCGGTCATTCAAGTTAGTTTGAGATTTGGTTAAACTGCGTCAAACTAATTAGCCACGCCCCCGTTAAACGGAATCAAACTGATGTTAAGTCCTTTTAAACTTTAAAGTGTCCGCCTTTTTGTAAGGTAAATCACTCAAGCAGAACAGCATCCTCGTGTATCTATCATTAATCCGCTCCGAGCATTATCGATTTAAGCTATCTTACTGGTGGTTAGTTTTATATATGTTTTCCAATACTTATGTTATACGTAATGTTTTATATGTATATTGGAATGTATAATGTTATACAAGTGATGAGACTTTAATAAAAAAAATTGAATCTGAATATATAAACATGCTTCACAATTAAGATAAACGAATGAACAATAGATATATAACTAAATTTATAAATATTGATGCACGATTTAAAAAGCACAAAGTGTTAATCTGTTAAAAATAAAATAGCTCTTTATATCAAATTATTCGTTTTCAATATTGCTTACTAATATGAAAACTCGTGGCATGTAAGTAAGGTATGGTCTTTTAAATATATCTGCGAAAAAATAAAAACCGGAAAGATAAAAAGAAGGTCGTAGTTGTGCTCATTACAAACCTAGAAGTGAAAGATGTTTTTTTATTCAATAGACAATAAGTTTTAATAGATGCATTTTATATTTTCGGTAAGAAAAAAACATTAACATTTATACCGACATTTAAAAAAGCTTGTAATTAAAAACATTTTTTTGTTAAATAATAAAATTGATCTAGATGAGCTTGACATTTGTTGAATTCATTTAGTAAACAGTTTCGTCTTGCTAAAACTTGTAATTAAAGTAACAGCTCAATGAACTTTTAAACCTTTGTAAAATTGTAATACCGGTCACTGGTTAAAAATGTGTGTTATTTGTGTAAAAGCAGCAAACGACAAATGAAATTTGAAGTGGGTTTACGAAGGGATTATCGTTATGTCCGCATGTAAAATAATTTTTGCAAGAAATGAACGTTTGACGAACTGGACTGGCTATTAAGCCCTCGCACGGTCGGCTCTGGCCCAAAAGGAATATTTTAAAAAAAAACTTATTTTTATATTTGCGGCATTCAAAAACGTTTGTAAGACCAAAAGGTAACTTAAACTTTGTTAAGCACGTCGGATAAAATGTTTCTGTCATATAATTGTGTAAGGCATATTTTAGCGGTAATGCATATTTTAGCGGTAATTACTAGATACAAAAAAAAAATAATTGGCTATTCTAACTTCCCAAGTTTAATCTAGGTGCTCTCGTAGGCCACGTTTAATATTCAAATAAATTTCATTGGTCGGGTTTTCATAATGTGTTATATGAAATTATCTTGAAAATAATTGCGGGAAAGGGCTGTTAAAGTGCGAGAAGAAAACTCTTTTTCTTTTTGCGGAATTGTGAACGAAGGAACGTGCTACAAATAAAGACCTGCGATTGTTTGTCAATAACTCAAATTTACCAGACTCAAGCTAGCGAACAATAAGCCAGCGAACAATAAGGTGTATCAAGCTAGCGAACAATAAGCCAGCGAACAATAAGAAATACGCGCCAAACTGATCTTGCCTAAAAACCGAAGACTTGCATTAACATGAAACGTTCTTTGAAATCTGATGACAATCATTTCCAGTAGGAAGACCAAATGCAATACATTTTCAAAAAGACTATTAATTGAAAACTGTTTATTTATTTATTTATTTATTTATATATTCAAGACAACATAATTGTTCTTGACCACAGGACATCTCTTGTAGGATTTTCAAAATTCCTTTTAGGTTCTCCTCTCCCTTTTTTGATTACCTTTGAGTAGAAACGGTTTGTCTTTATAATCATGATAATAGTGAATAAATAAAAAAATTAGACCATACTTAACTAGTGTAAAGATAAAATTAAATCCACATGCTTATATTCTTTATAAAAGAAAACAAAATACCGATTTTGGAACGTAAAGTACAGAATTTTGCAAGCAGAATTATAAGTTGAAATAAAAACTAATAAATATCCACAGTTTTCGTCAGGAATGATTGAAAACTGGCAATTTATTTATTACATTTCAATAGGAAATGTGTTTTATGTGACAATGACACACGTGACACGATATCTGAATGGATATAAAGATTTCAGCTACTTTAACAGACAAAATTTTCAAATCAAAGCTTTTCAAGGAGGCATATTTAAAAAAAAATCGGGAAACAGACGGAAAAACCGAAATCAGAAGAACAATTTCTTTACACTGATTTAAATTAACAAGAACAGGATGCAATCACAACAATACAAACTATTTCATTTTAACATTGGAATTATAATCAGGGAAACGGTCCAAAGTTGCGGTAGGGTGACCCAACCCCCTCCCTTCTTTAATTCATAAAAAAGTCCCTACGGCAAAGCTTTTGTCCACACTAGGTACAAATGATAGGCAATTGCCTAAGGTTGCCTGGACCCAAAGACCCAGGTGGGTAAAGTTACGGAACTTTTTTAATTGAGGTCCAAAGTTGCGGTAGGGTGACCCAACCCCCTCCCTTCTTTAATTCATAAAAAAGTCCCTACGGCAAAACTTTTGTCCACACTAGGTACAAATGATAGGCAATTGCCTAAGGTTGCCTGGACCCAAAGACCCAGGTGGGTAAAGTTACGGAACTTTTTTAATTGAGGTCCAAAGTTGCGGTAGGGTGACCCAACCCCCTCCCTTCTTTAATTCATAAAAAAGTCCCTACGGCAAAGCTTTTGTCCACACTAGGTACAAATGATAGGCAATTGCCTAAGGTTGCCTGGACCCAGGTGGGTAAAGTTACGGAACTTTTTTAATTGAGGTCCAAAGTTGGTGGTATATCACCTTTTTAATTTAATTCATAAAAAAAGTTGCGCACCATACATTGATACATAATATAGTTCTCAAGCTTTTAACAAAAAGAAAAACGAAATCCGCTTTTTCAAGAAAAAATAAATTTACTTAAACACTTTTGTCTTGAAAGGTAATCATTTACATAGTTTTTACATTGTCTATACGTTTATTCTACAAAAAATGTTATTTTAGGAACTATTTGACAGGATGTCGAAAGTACGGAAAGCCATTTCACACAACACATAATTTATAGTTGAAAAGTTGATAAAATAACAGGGAATGTTGTTTACACTTTTAAATTAGATTATTTAACAAAATATAGAAATTTATCTGCAAAAACCAGCAAAATATAACTGACGACAATAACTAATAAGTAGATCATAATTAGCGGATCATTTTTGTGGAAAATCTTTTGTAAAAGTAAATGGATGATGACGGCGGACGACTACGGACTACAAACAACAGACGCCAAATATTGTAAAAAGCTCACACTGAACCTTTAGACCAGGTTAACTAGAACTTTCCATTAAGCTGGACTAATAACCCCGCATCTTGGATTGACTGAGTATTCTAGTTATTGAAAAACATGCTGTCACAGAAGCTGATAATAATAATTTGGTCTTTTTCCCAGTATGGAACTGTAGATTCATTTGATATATATTTTTCTTTGATTGCGTGGGAAAAGGTGAACCAGTAGTATTGTCTCTGATTTTTTAACCCCCACAACAACCAGTGCTGCTGTGGTTGTCCCAAATATGGTTTTGCCCCGCCCCTTAAAGCCAAATATGGGCATGTCCCGCCCCCTTATGTTATATGATATATGGGCATATACGCTGCCCTCCCCCCCCCCCCCCCATCTTATGATGTCACTGGAAGTAAGGAAGATGAATCACGACGGATGCATGTTGACCATATTTGGATGTATATATACCGCCCCCCTTTCCCCCAACCTAATGACGTCATAGGAATTAAGTATATATATATCATTTTATTCTGATATCACCTATGTTGAACAGAGGTAAGGAAGATGAATCACGACGGATGCATGTTGACCATATTTGGATATGGATATAACAGTATGACTCACGTAGAACCATGCCAATCCCCCCTCATGAGTCATACCGAATTCACGCCCGCCATTTTTGGTCATTATGCGATCCGACCATTTCGATACCACGAGTCATCAGGATGCAAGATCAGGGCATGACGCACCACATGACAATAACATGAGTCACACCAGATGTACGTTGACCGTATTTGGTCTTGTTGTGTAGATCTGACAAGTCAGACATCCGTATGAGTAACAAAGTCGATATTGTTGGTACGTTCATTAAACAAGGGCATCATGTCTCCCTTATTGGAAAATTTAAATTATCAAAAATTCAAAACTTAAAAAATCCATAAAATTCAAAATTTTATATTTTAAATATGTAACTTTTGTGAAGTTGAATCGTAAATGCGCCACCGTTATTATTTTCAAAAAGCATAAAAGAAATCTGCTGGATACGTAAAGGTAAAATTCATCCATCGTTTTGCTTCAGGCATTCTTATAGATAGGTTGATCAATGTATGCAGTGATTTTTTTTTTCGATTTTCAAAATATTTTGATTTGTTTTATTTGATTTTTTTTTTTTATTTATTTAAAAAAAATTATGACTTTTTTTTTTTTATTTCAATTTTTTTTCTATTTTTCAAATTTTGAATTTGAATTTTTTGATTTTTTTGCATTTCAAAATTTTTAACAATTTTTATTAAAATTTTGAATTGTGTGGATTTTTGCATTTCTAAATTGTATATAATTTAAATTTTCGAATAAGGGAGACATGCCCTTGTATAATGAACGTCCCAACAATGTCGACCTTGTTACTCATGCGGATGTCTGACTCGTCAGACCTACACAACAAGACCAATACGGTCAACGTACATCTGGTGTGACTAATGGTATTGTGTCATGTGGTGCGTCATGCCCTGATCTTGCATCCTGATGACTCGTTGTATCGAAATGGTCGGATCGCATCATGACCAAATATGGCGGATGTGCATTCGATATGACTCATGGTTTTGGCATGGTTCTACGTGAGTCATACTGTTATATTCATATCCAAATATGGTCAACATGCATCCGTCATGATTCATCTTCCTTACCTCTATTCAACATAGGTGATACCAGAATAAAATGATATATATATACTTACTTCCGGTGACGTCATTAGGTTGGGGGAAAGGGGGCGGTATATGCCCATATATAATATTAGGGGGTGGGACATGCCCATATTTGGCATTAAGGGGCGGGTCATGACCATATATGGGACAACCACAGCACCACGGATTTTGGTGGATGGTTAAAAAACCACAGACAATACTACTCATAAGATTATTCATCTGATGACATGGGCCATCTGGTCTGGAGTAGTGTGAAAAGGCCGATTCTGCCGCACTCCCCCATTTTAAGGGGAAATCCTGCATAGGACCCCTAACCTCGAGGCTGAGATGCAATCCGACAGCGTCCCTTCTTAGCGTATAATAAATCATGACTTTTGTACACAATGGTTTCGTCGACACAGTTGACTTCATCAGCGAAGACACCTTAGAGGGAAGGGTGCCCCAAATTAAAATAAATAAAAGGATGGCATTGGGTAAGTATATTATGGATCAGTACGCAGATTTCTTCTTGGAGAATGAGAAGGATTTGGAGGATAGCGTCTCAACCCCAGTTCCAGCCCCAACCCCAACCCCTCAGCAGTGCTGCGACAACCCAAATATGGCACAGATGGATATGACCACCCAGATGTGTCAAAACTGCGGCGCTCAGTCGACAAAGCTAAAATTTGAAGACCAGCCAGAAGAATGGGTGAGACACACCTGCGGTGTCCCACTGAAGAGGAAGAAGGTGCAGTTCTGCAAGAGCAAATCGGGAATGGACAGTCTCTGCTGGAGACATAGGAAGCAATCGCGCCAACAGGACGATGACGAGAACATACCAATCGTAGGCAAAATTGTGGTAAAAGAGACCATGAAGGCACTCCGATAAATAGCTAAGGATAAGGGTCTGAGGGGGGTCAGCAGGATGTCGAAGAAAAAGTTGGTCAAACTAATCGAGGAGAAAACCAACCGAAAATTTGCCCGCGAAGAGGTCTTCACAAAGAAGGAGCTGAAGGCCATCGCCAAAAGACGTGGAATCACCAAATATTCCCGACTAGGAAGAGCCGCCCTAACCGACCTGGTGAAGAAGGATATCGAAAATGCCCCATTGGAAGACGAGATCAAGGTAGTTGACCGACGCGATGCATTGAAAGGAGCTTTTGGCACAGTCAGAATTAACCCGCTCCAGCAGCATGATTTTGAAACGTTTTTCCAGGTAAGTTGCAGCACCATCTCGAGGACAATCGAAGATGCCCTCACCCGAAAGAAGGGCTTGAAGATACAGCTAGTACTGAAAGTGGAGCTGGTTAAAACGAATCCCGCGACTGGGGGGAACACCTACGTCAACCCTTACTTCAGATCAGCCCTGACAGTCATCACCGAATCAGCAGACCTCGACTTCGAGATTGCGGTTATGGTAGGGAAGATTAAAGAAAGCATGTCAAGGTATATGCGTGAGGGTAGTGGATGGACCTTCGCCCACATCGAGCAGCTAGAGATCCACCTGAACGAATTTAAGCCACTTAGGGGCAGCTCCCACATACCACTCCCAAAGCCACTCGCTCAGAAGAAGGCCATCATCAACATCCAAAACCAAGATCAGGAGTGCTTCCGCTGGGCCATTCTCTCAGCCCTACATCATGGGGAAGTCGATCAGAAGTCAACACACCGCGTAAGCCAGTACAAGCAGTGGTGGGGGGGGGGGGGGGGGGGGGGGGGGCGATGAGCTAAAATTCGATGATATTGACTTTCCAGTATCTTTCAAGGCGATCGATAAATTCGAGAGGCGGAATGCAGACCTTAACATCAACGTCTTTGGCTATGATGGTCTGAAGAAGGGTGAGGATGGGGAAGAGGACCTCCAGATAAATCCCCTAAGGATATCCAAGAACACCGGCGCGCAGCACGTAGATCTCCTTTTCCTAACCAGCGATAGCAAGCAGCATTACTGCTGGATCAAGATCTTGTCACGACTCTTGAGCTCGCAAGTGAGGGAGCACAGGCACGAGCTCTTTTTCTGCCGCAGATGCCTGTGCCACTTTTCTAAGCAGGACATCCTCGACGATCATATGGAGTACTGCGGCAAAAAGGATGCGGTCAGAATCGAGATGCCGGAAGAAGGATCCTTCATCAGCTTCCAACATCACAAGCGTCAGATGAGGGTTCCATTCACCATCTACGCGGATTTCTAGTGCTTCACGGGAAAGATGGATACCTGCCAACCAAACCCATCGCGAGCCTACACGAAGGCATACCAGCTACATCGACCATCAGGTTTTTGCTACCGCGTGAAGTATGCCCAAGGCGACTACAAGGAATCGGTCGTCTACTGTGGGGAGGATGCGGCCAAGAAATTTATGGAGTGCATGGAGAAGGAAGATCTAAAATCTATCGGGACAACAAACCCATGACGATGATGGACGAATAAGGAGAGCTTCGCGGTGAGCACACTCTGCCACATTTGCGGTGGAGCATTGGGTGAGGATAAGGTATGGAATCACGATCACCTCACGGGTAGGTATCGCGGCGCCGCACACAACCAGTGCAATCTTGACTTCCACCTCCCAAAATACGTGCCCATCGTCTTCCACAACCTGAGTGGGTACGACGCCCACCTTTTCGTGAAGGAATTAGGATTCGGGGAAGGGAAGATCACCTGCATCCCCAACACCGACGAGAAGTACATTAGCTTCTCCAAGAAGGTGGGAGACCTTGAGATGGGGTTCATTGACTCCATGCGATTTATGCTCAGCTCTCTCGAAGCCTTGGCAGGGAATCTTACTAAGGACAAATTCAACGCGACGCAGAAGTGCTTTGGCGACCGATCCGAACTGATGCTTAGGAAGGGGGTATATCCCTACGATTATATGGATGGTCCCGCCAAGCTGGAGGAAACCCAGCTACCGCCCAAGGAGGAATTTTTCAGCAGACTCTATGGCACGCACATCAGCGATGAGGAGTACGAGCACGCGCAGCAGGTCTTCGAGAAATTCAGCTGTCGGACGATGCAGGACTATCACAATCTCTACCTGGAGAGCGACGTAGCAATATTGGAAGATTTTTTCGAAGATTTCAGGGATATGTGCATCAAACACTACAAGCTCGACCCTGCACAATACTTCACATCTCCAGGGCTAGCTTACGACGCGGCGCTAAAATTTACTGGGGTCCGACTGGAACTCCTCTCAGATCCGGATATGCTGTTGATGTTCGAAAATGCGACTAGGGGAGGTGTGGCCATGATTTTCCATCGACTTGGTAAGGCTAACAATCCGTATATGAGCAATTACGATCCAGCACAACCCACCATGTATCTGACTTATCTGGACGCGAATAATTTGTACGGGTGGGCCATGACGCAACCCCTACCTACGTTTCGAATGGTTGGAATCGGAAAAGATTGAGGCCGTCTTAAACTTCCCCGACGATCATGGAGCTATGGTGGAATGTGACCTAGAGTACCCCCATCACCTCCACGATGATCATAACGACTACTCTTTGGCGCCGGAGACCATGGAGATCGATGGGTGCGCAAACTGGTGCCTCATCTAGGCAAACGTGAAAAATATACCCTTCACATTCGTAACCTCAAGTACTATATCTCCCAGGGAGGGGGGGGGGGGGGGGGTGTTAAAGAAGGTCTACCGCATCATTGGGTTTAACCAATCTCCATGGCTTAAACCGTACATCGACAAAAACACCGGACTCAGAGCCGTGGCCAAGTCCGACGCCGAGAAAGATTTCTTCAAGCTCATGAATAATTCGGTCTTCGGCAAGACCATGGAAAATATCCGCAAGAGGGTCGATGTCCGGCTGGTCACCAACGAGAAGCAGGCGCTGAAGCTCGTGGCCAAGTCCAACTTTGATCGTCGGGTCGTCTTCACCGAGTACCTGGCAGCCGTCCATATGAAGAAGACGAAGCTCAAGTTCGATAAGCCCGTCTACCTGGGAGCATGCATCCTGGATATTTCAAAGATCCTGATGTGTGACTTCCACTACGGATTCGTGCGGCAGATGTATGGCGACGACGCCCGGCTGCTTTTCACCGACAACGACAGCTTGGCCTACGAGATCCGAACCGAGGATTTCTACAAGGATATCGCTCCCCACGTCCAGGAGATATTCGAGGCGATAAGTGGGCGGCTGAGTGTTCAACACTAGGAAAATGGTGAATACTTCCTCGGTCCAGCGGGGTGTGTATCCCTTCTCGAATGTACCTTTCTTCTTTGTGATTCGGACTTTGTCGCCAGCACGAAATCGCGGTGGTTTCATGGGAGGTATGCTGCCGTAAAGGTTCCAATACACCTTGTTTTCATGCTCCTTGTGACTTGCGGCGACAGGGGTCATCTTGATGGAGCGGTGCTTGGTGGTATTGTACTGGCGAACAAGATCGTCCAGGACATCGATATAGGTGCGCGTGGAGTTGGCCGAGAAATATTTGAACATCTTCTCTTTCATGGTGCGATTCCAGCGCTCAACCACACTCGACTTCTCCTCATTCTCGGTGGAGTAGAGCTCAATATCATGCTTTTGAAGCAGCTGCTTTACATCCTTGTTGTAAAACTCAGTGCCTTTGTCTGTTCAAAGCTTCTTGGGCACACGATCCTTGAACACCGCTTGAAAGGCATCCCGCACCGTCACCCCCTTCTTGTTTTTGAGCGGTATCAACCAGCCATATTTGGAGAAGACATCGATGATGCTCAGGATGAACTTATTTCCCTTGTTGTCCCTAGAAAAGGCACTCATATCAACACGGTCGGCCACCCAGGTCTCATCCAAACCACCCACTACCACACGGCGTTTTTGAAACTTACGTCGAACTGGTTTGTGCAACTCCTTAGCTAAATCATCGGTCTAGCGAACTTTTTTATTTTAACACCCAGACCGAATCGAGCTTTGGTACCGATGATGGGTCCGACGATGCTGCGGTCCATGCGTTCGCGTGTGGTAGGGTTGGGAATGGTGTTAAGCGAGGCTAGCATAGCTTTGTCACAAATGGAGTTGCGTGCGGTTGTATCCTTGTGCTGGGCATAACAAAGATCGTGGTGATATGCAGCCTGGTCAACTCGATTAATGGGTTTTGACCAAGCCTTCGGGGTGCCATCGGGGAGTAGTCGCTTGCTAAGTTTAGTCCCTGGCCCGGTGAAGTTGTGTCCGGGCAGATGCATTTCCATGGGTAATCGGTTGATTAGCTTGTTCATGAACCCTGCACCGGTTGTAGCAACAAACTGAAACTTCTTGGCACCGCACACCTTGCAGTTGCCAAACTTCCTCCGTCGCCCGTTGCTGGTAATTGTTTCACCAGGGTTAACTGTGTCCGTCTTCATACGACATTTTACGCAGAAGATCATCGTTATTTTATTTAAATAAATGAACGTCGAAGACATTTCCTACAGTGCCAACGCCCCCAAGAGGAGCAATCACTACCTCCTTCCGCAGCGGTCGATCATTGAGAAGTCGGACTGTGGTAAAACAACGCTGTTGAACAACCTACTCCTGCGCGATGGATGGCTCGACTACGATCGATTGTACGTCTTCGGAAAATCACTTCACCAGCTCATCTACCAGCTGTTGCAGCAAGCGCTGGGAAAAGGCTTCCCTAAGGAAGATATTCAAGACCTCCTACAGTGCAAGAGCAAGTCACCCTACTCGTTGATCGATGTGGTCGACGCCTTACCACCACCACGACACCCGAGTGGTATCAACACTTTTTTCTTCGAGCAAGCGAGCGATGTATCAGACCCCCGGGAAATCGATCCCAGCCGCAAAAACCTCATGGTGTTTGACGACTTGATGCTGAGCAAACAGAACACGTGTGAAGACTACTACGTGCGCGGTCGCCACAACAACGTCGATTGTTTCTACCTGTGTCAGAACTACTTGAAACTACCCCGACAATCGATCCGAGAAAATGCAAACTTCCTCTGCCTCTTCCAGCAGGACGCAAAGAATCTCGACCATATTCGGCGCGATCACTGCAACGATCTTACCAAGGAACAATTTGACGCTCTGTGTAAGCATTGCTGGTCCCAACCCTATGGATTTGTAACCATCGATCTCACAAGCCCCAAGTCAGCAGGGAAATACCGATGCAAATTAGATGAGTTCTATGAGTTATAAAATAAAAAAAAAAAATGGATCACTTGCAGGAATTTTTCCTGGAGAATCAACGGGACTTGGATCGGGAGTTTGAGAATGCTCCCAAGCCCTCACGACCACCCCCTGAATGCAAGCACGATTGGGACTCAGTCGATATGACAAGTATGTGTTGGAAATGCGGTGTAACAATCATCCGCCCGATCGATAGCAGTGGAGGTGATTTCGACGCATGGAACTCTGGCCGTCTGTATGGTAAGGTGGAGCGCTTTTCTCAACCCCAATGCCCTACCAAGACGATTCGATGCCATCAGTGCACATACCCATGCCGCCCTGGTAAAGACCTATGTGGTAGACACTTTAATCTTGCAAAGAAAAAGGGGGCCGTAGTGGATACGGTCGATACCCCTAGCGATTGGGAAAGGCGTCTGAACCTTCCCCCAGGCGCTTGGGAGCGTTTCTCCTAACGCTTAAGGGCGATCGACCCAACGCTTAGGGGCGATCGAACCAACGCTATGGGACGTTCACACCAACGCTTAGGGGCGTTCATACCAACACTTAGGGGCGTTCGATTCAACGCTTAAGGGCGTTCAATCCAACGCTTAGGGGCGTTCAACAGCGTTCGATCCTATAAATAAATGACATTTATCCAGATTAACGACCCTAAGCAGCGTGAGGCACTTTCCAGGGAGTTGCAAGACACCAAGCGGAAGATTCAAGCCAGTAATATGCAGCATCGTCTCGACAAGATTGGACTCAGCCGAGACCTTTCCAAGGTGTTTAAGCCTGTGGTTGAGGCTCAGCGGGAAGCGGCTTCAAAGATTACCAAGACGATTGAAGATCTTCCTGCAGCGGTGTCAGCCCTTTCTCCCCCACCAGCCGAGTTTGCTGCTCCGCTATCCATTGCATTTACCACAGACACCGTACTTGGACCCTTAGCTCAGCAATACCTCAAACTCGGTACGACTCCGGAGGCTGACCATACATTCGGATTGAGGGTTGAAGACAACACCTACATGATCGGGAATTCACCGGTGGAGTTCAGTGGTGATGATATTTTCGTGGATGGAGTGCGCTACGAAGGTACCCCCGTCCTATGGGAACTCATGGTCAAGAAGAATCCAGAATCGTTCGAGCCCGAAGACCTAGAGAACTATGCACAGATCCTGAAAAGTTCCGGTGCCATGTATCAAGGCAATTCCACCCTCTCGAGAACCCCGAAGGCGAATAAGGGTTACAAGTGGAAGGAAATCGTATCCCACATCTACAAGAAGGATAAGTTTGGTAGTGGGCTGCAAACCATATTTCTTCCTTCCAACTTCAAGCAGCTTCTTGATCGCTTGGAACTGTGTGCCGCAGCATACCGAGCAGGAAATAATGGTGTGCGCAACGAAATTGTGTCGATTATCGATGCTATGAAGAAGGGTAGACATATCAGCATCGAGGAATATAAGGCACTGCATCGTAGCATCCTATAAATAAATGTTGCAAATCAAGAAAGGTTACGATCGAAAGTACGCCTACGGTGGTAAAGGACTGTTTGACACAATCGCCAGTTTGGCTGGACGCATGTTTACTTCCTCTGCCGCCAAAACCCGAGGAAGTAAGGCCGTGAGTGCTGCCACCAATGCGGCCTTGAAAGGTGTTGAAAAAGGAGCCTCCAAAGGCGTCGACCATGTGGTTAATAAAGTGATCCGCCCCAGAAAACGCAGTAAAACCCCTCAACAGCCTAGTGTTCTAAGCAAGAAGCCAGAGCAAGTTCGGTTAAACAATCTCATCTCCGGCTCTGGTATCAAAACCATTCACGACTTCATCCAACGCTATAAACAAATACATTATGTCTAACATTCTTACAATCACCGAAGGATTGACCTTCGACGAAAGTCTCCAGGAATATCAGGTTCGAGAATACGAACCACAAGCCGGGGCCCAGCTGAACAATGCCGGTGCTGAAATCCGAATCAACATCGAAACCCAGGATTTGTTCCTACACCCCGCCGAGAGTTATCTCGTGGTGGAAGGTCGACTTCTCAAGAATGATGACACAGCATATGCCGATTGCGATCTTGGGTCGCTCACCCATAATGGTATCATGTATCTCTTCAAGAGCATCAGTTACAGGCTTTTCGGTCAGCAGATCGAACATATTAACGACCCCGGCATCGCCACCACTATGCTCGGAATGTTAACCTACCCCGACGACTTCTCCAAATCGCAGGGTCTCAACCATCTGTGGTATAAGGATTCTTCCACCAATGCTGAGGCTGAGAACACTGGATTTGCAGCCCGCCATGGATACATTATCACCAAGCCCACCAACAAAGGATCGTTTTCGTTTGCCATCCCCCTAAAACATATTTTTGGATTCGCAGATGATTGCAACAAAATAGTGTACGGGTTCAGGCACGAACTCTCACTCGTTCGCGATTCAAATGCTAATGCCATTCTGAGAGCAGCTGCCGTCAACGATCCGGCAAAGATTGTCCTGAGTAAACTATCGTGGTTCGTCCCTCACGTCAACCCCTCAGACGAAAATAAGATGCAACTGTACAAAACCATCCAAAGTAAATCCAAGATCCACTGTGGATTTCGCATGAGACAGTGTGATTCCCTAGCCGTTCCCCAAGCCTCACAGTTTAACTTGCGCCTAGCTGCCAATAGTGGTCGCGAAAAGCCTAGATATATCATTGTTGCCTTCCAAACCGACAAAATAGGTGACCAAACCCATAATGCTTTCGTGTTCGATCACTGCCGATTGCGAAATATCCATGTCACCCTCAACGCTGAACGTTATCCGGCAGTTGACTATAATGCAGTTTTCAACGAAAATAGGATCGCCAGAGTGTTCAAAGAGGCCTCTGACTTCAGAAAGAAATTCCACAATATGGACAGTCTCCTCAGTAATGGTGGTATTAATCCCTCCGATTACATCGACTTGTACCCCTTGTTTGTAATCGATGTGAGTCATCAGTCTGAGCGTCTCAAAGAATCTACGGTAGACATTCAGATCCGGGTCGAATTCGCCCGCAATGTTCCAGCCAACACCGAGGCGTTTGCATTTGTTATTTCCGACAGAATCCTACAGTTTGAATCCGATGGTCAGAAGATGAACGTCGTGTACTAAAAAGTAAATGGATAAAATTCACCTACAACTCCTCTTTACCAGTCGCCCCGCCGAAGTCTATGCGATCGTAGTGAAGGCTGGTAAACAACTCAAGGAGCAGTATGACGGTATCGAAAAGTGGACGCAAAAATATGTGACAATGGTCTACCATAAATAAATGGACAACACATTGTTGCAGCAAATTGTTCATAATACCGACCCAAAGCATGGGTTTTCCTTCATTGTCTCTGGAAACGATAGCCAAATCCTTACCCGGTTCAACCCCCCACTACATCTCAAGGAATCCAAGACCTACGAAATGGCATTGGTGAACCTGGAAACCTATAACTCCATCCCCAACATTCATACAGGTAACAATTCCTTCCGTTACTCCCCCGACGATGGTGCCAACTGGTTTCCCATCGCACTGAGCACTGGTTCCTATGACATCGAAGACATCAACAATGAGATCGAGCGGCGGCTACGGCTCAACAAACACAAAACGAAGATCATCATCGATGCCAACCGGGCGACCCTAAGAGCAACGCTGACCCTCGCCAGACACTATCAAGTAGACTTCAACGTTGTCAATAGCATCAGCACCGTCTTGGGATTCGAGCGGCAGATTTACATGTTCGATATGATCACAAACGGCTATACTGAAGGGGAACACATTGTAAATATCATCAGCATCAACAGCATTCTGGTGAATAGTGATATCATCCATGGAAGTTATGTGAATGGTACACAGCAGTCTACCATCTACAGCTTCTTTCCCGCAGACGGTCCTGGTATGAAGATCATTTAAACCCCTAAGAATCTAGTATACTTGCCAGTGACCTTGCGAACCATCAATCGCATGCAAACGTATCTCACCGATCAAGACGGTAGGCCCATCGATTTCAGGGGTGAACATCTCACCATCCGCTTTCATCTTCGTGAGGTATAAATAAATCACGAACATGGTTTAAACTTGACAAAAGGTCAAGCTGATAAACTACAACGGGCTGCCAAGAAAGGTTGTCCGGTCTCCATTCGTTTTTCCCACGCAAACCTGCAAGGCGAACACAAGATGTGGCTCACCACCCGCCAGGTTCAAAAGATCGCCAAGCTTCTACAGAAGGGTACTGGTGGCATGGTCCTAAAGTTAAGTGCGACCCAATTGAAGGAAAACATGCAGAAGGTAGGTGGCTTCCTATCCATGTTGGCGGGGCTGGCAATGAGGGCACTTCCCATGTTAGCAAAAACCATTCTACCCGCCTTGGGTGTAGAAACTTTGAGTGGTCTGGGTGGTGTAGCCGTCAACAAGGCCTTAGGGTCTGGATTGTACCTGAAACGTGGTGGATGCGTTTG
This sequence comes from Mytilus californianus, assembly GCF_021869535.1. Classification (NCBI taxonomy): domain Eukaryota; kingdom Metazoa; phylum Mollusca; class Bivalvia; order Mytilida; family Mytilidae; genus Mytilus; species Mytilus californianus. The sequence continues at coordinate 154,104 of NW_026262734.1, read as the reverse complement.
CACCGTAAAACCTAGTGGCAACGGTCTCTACCTCAAACCCTCAAACGCCCGGATCACCTTTGGTGATGGACTTTACTTGAAGCGTGGTCAGCAATTCCACGACGGAGCCGGTCTGATCTTAGGTGCTAACAGTCCCTTCAAAAATATTCTCCTCCTCGGTATGCTCCTATAAATAAATGGATCAAGTAGATGCCAGTCATATCGCATGCATGGAAGAGGAGCTCACCGCAGAAATCCGGAGATATGAGCATGCGTTGAAGATCTACAACCGATTGGAAAAGGTCATCTCCATTGCCCTGGGTGGATGCTGCGTAGGCAGTCTATTGCTGACCAGTGGTACCATGGGGTCTGCTCTGACCGGTGTGGGTGCCGTGGCATCCATTCCCCTAGGTTCCCTCGCCTGTGTATGTGTCACGGGGATAATGGTTCTGTCCTTGATCTCACGCCGAGTCGCCCAGAAGAAAAAGAAGCATCGAGACACCGTGCGATTAGCCAAAACCTACAAGTTCCAGCTGGCAGGTGAAGACGGTGCTCCTGCAGTCTGCCTGAAGAACTGCTATGATGAAAAGGATCAGCTTCGTCAACCTTCTACCCCAATTAGTGAAGAATTGAATGCGCATGCGCCGTAGGGAGGGTTCTTCCAATCGCGCCTCGCTCGGCTACGCCTCGCTCCCCGCTCATTCCCGAACCCTCCAGATCAAAGTGTTAAGTGACCAAAAAAATTTCCCAATCCGCTTTGGATTGGGAAATTTTGCGTCCTTACCTCTAGCCCTCGGTTATTTTTTTTTTTTTTTTTTTTTTTACTTCCTCAACAGATCGTATGAGAGATACTCCTGCTTGGACTTTTTGCTGAGCTTGAACCCAGTGCTTCGTACGAAGTCTCCTTGCAAAGAATATTTCTCCTTATTAAGCGTGGGGCAAGCCCATACTCTTCTGGTCTCTCCTTGACGGTCCTTCAGGGTGAGGATTTTGCTTTTTCCAAACTTACCATCCACTTCAGCTACCTCCAAGATCACCTCGGTGGGCAAGTCTTTCCATTTGATGGCTTCCTGATTCTGGTCCTGCACCTTTTCCTGAAAGGTGTCTTCGCTGATGAAGTCATCTGTGTCGACGAAACCATTCTGTACAAAAGTCATGATTTATTATACGCTAAGAAGGGACGCTGTCGGATTGCATCTTAACCTCGGGGTTAGGGGTCCTATGCAGGATTTCTCCTTAAAATGGGGGAGTGCGGCAGAATCGGCCTTTCCACACTACTGTCTGCGCAAAAGAAAAAAGCTTTGCCATAGGAATCTGTTAAGGGTTACATGTAAAATTGGGAGGGTGGGGGTCTACATACTCTAATTTTGAATCTCATTTGAAGAAATTCGGTGAATTTACCCACCTCCGCTATCTGGTCCGGGCAACTTCAAGGCCTAACCTATCGTTTGTTCATAGTATGGACAAAATCAAAGCTTTGTCGTAAGAAATTTTATAACAATTAAAGTTTCGACGGAATGATCTCCTTATCCCAACTTTGAACCTCAGTTGCAGTAGTTCCGTGAATTAACTCACCAGGTTCATCTAATCCGGGCAACTTTATGCCATTGAATTTCATCTGTACCTTATGTGGTCAAAGCTTTGCCGCGTAGAGAATTGTTTTGACGAATTAAAGTTTTGAGGGGAAAAGGTCTCCATTTCCCAACTATGGACCTCAGTTGCAAACGTTCCAAGAATTTATCCACCCGGCCCATCTGTTCCAGGTAACACGTAGGGAATTGCCTATCATTTGTACCTAGTGAGAAAAACGCTTAGCCGGAATGATTTTTTGACAAAATTAAACTTGGGATGGGATAGGGTGTGCAAACACCAAATGTGAAATCAGTTGTAGAAGTTCAGGAACTTTACCCACCTGCGGGTTCTTCGAGTCCAGGCATCCTTAGGCAATTACTATCATTTGTTACTAGAGTGGACAAATGCTTTGCCGTGAGAAATTTTTTAAGAATTCAAGTTGGGAGATACGGTCTACAAACTTTGGACCTAAGTTGTAGGAGTTCCGTAACTTTACCCACCTTGGTCTTTGGGTTCAGGCAACCTTAGGCAATTGCCTACCATTTGTAACTAGCGTGGACAAAAGCTTTGCCGTAGGAAATTTTTTTATGAATTAAAGAAGGGAGGGGGTTGGGTCACCATATCCCAACTTTGGACCTCAATTATAAAATATCCGTAACTTAACCCGCCTGGGTCTTTGGGTCCAGGCAATCTAAGGCAATTGCCTATCCTTTATACCTAGTGTGGACAAAAGCTTTGCCGTAGGGACTTTTTTATGAATTAAAATTGGGTGGGGTTGGGTCTCCCTACCCAAACTTTTGACCTCAATCTAAAAAGTTCTGTAACTTTACCCACCTGGGTCTTTGGGTCCAGGCAACCTTAGGCAATTGCCTATCATTTGTACCTAACGTGGACAAAAGCTTTGCCGTAGGAAATTTTTCATGAATTAAAGAAGGGAGGGGGTTGGGTCACCCTATCCCAACTTTGGACCTCAATTATAAAAGTTCCGTAACTTTACCCACCTAGGTCTTTGGGTTCAGGCAACCTTAGGCAATTGCCTATCATTTGTACCTAGTGTGGACAAAAGCTTTGCCGTAGGGACTTTTTTATGAATTAAAATTGGGTGGGGGTTGGGTCACCCTACCCCAACTTTGGACCTCAATTAAAAAAGTTCCGTAACTTTACCCACCTGGGTCTTTAGGTCCAGGCAACCTTAGGCAATTGCCTATCATTTATAACTAGAGTGGACAAAAGCTTTGCCGTAGGGACTTTTTTTTAATTAAAGAAGGGAGGGGGTTGGGTCACCCTACCCCAACTTTGGACCTCAATTAAAAAAGTTCCGTAACTTTACCCACCTGGGTCTTTAGGTCCAGGCAACTTTAGGCAATTGTTATCATTTGTACCTAGTGTGGACAAAAGCTTTGCCGTAGGGACTTTTTTATGAATTAAAGAAGGGAGGGGGTTGGGTCACCCTACCGCAACTTTGGACCTCAATTAAAAAAGTTCCGTAACTTTACCCACCTGGGTCTTTGGGTCCAGGCAACCTTAGGCAATTGCCTATCATTTGTACCTAGAGTAGACAAAAGCTTTGCCGTAGGGTATTTTTATGAATTAAAGAAGGGAGGGGGTTGGGTCACCCTACCCCAACTTTGGACCTCAATTAAAAAAGTTCCGTAACTTTACCCACCTGGGTCTTTAGGTCCAGGCAACCTTAGGCAATTGCCTATCATTTGTACCTAGTGTGGACAAAAGCTTTGCCGTAGGGACTTTTTTATGAATTAAAGAAGGGAAGGGGTTGGGTCACCCTACCCCAACTTTGGACCTCAATTAAAAAAGTTCCGTAACTTTACCCACCTGGGTCTTTGGGTCCAGGCAACCTTAGGCAATTGCCTATCATTTGTACCTAGTGTGGACAAAAGCTTTGCCGTAGGGACTTTTTTATGAATTAAAGAAGGGAGGGGGTTGGGTCACCCTACCCCAACTTTGGACCTCAATTAAAAAAGTTCCGTAACTTTACCCACCTGGGTCTTTGGGTCCAGGCAACCTTAGGCAATTGCCTATCATTTGTACCTAGAGTGGACAAAAGCTTTGCCGTAGGGACTTTTTTATGAATTAAAGAAGGGAGGGGATTGGGTCACCCTACCGCAACTTTGAACATCAATTAAAAAAGTTCCGTAACTTTACCCACCTGGGTCTTTGGGTCTAGGCAACCTTAGGCAATTGCCTATCATTTGTACCTAGTGTGGACAAAAGCTTTGTCATAGGGATTTTTTTATGAATTAAAGAAGGGAGGGGGTTGGGTCACCCTACCCCAACTTTGGACCTCAATTAAAAAAGTTCCGTAACTTTACCCACCTGGATCTTTGGGTCCAGGCAACCTTAGGCAATTGCCTATCATTTGTACCTAGTGTGGACAAAAGCTTTGCCGTAGGGACTTTTTTATAAATTAAAGAAGGGAGGGGGTTGGGTCACCCTACCCCAACTCTGGACCTCAATTAAAAAAGTTCCGTAACTTTACCCACCTGGGTCTTTAGGTCCAGGCAACCTTAGGCAATTGCCTATCATTTGTACCTAGTGTGGACAAAAGCTTTGCCGTAGGGACTTTTTTATGAATTAAAGAAGGGAAGGGGTTGGGTCACCCTACCGCAACTTTGGACCTCAATTAAAAAAGTTCCGTAACTTTACCCACCTGGGTCTTTGGGTCCAGGCAACCTTAGGCAATTGCCTATCATTTGTACCTAGTGTGGACAAAAGCTTTGCCGTAGGGACTTTTTTATGAATTAAAGAAGGGAGGGGGTTGGGTCACCCTACCCCAACTTTGGACCTCAATTAAAAAAGTTCCGTAACTTTACCCACCTGGGTCTTTGGGTCCAGGCAACCTTAGGCAATTGCCTATCATTTGTACCTAGAGTGGACAAAAGCTTTGCCGTAGGGACTTTTTTATGAATTAAAGAAGGGAGGGGATTGGGTCACCCTACCCCAACTTTGAACATCAATTAAAAAAGTTCCGTAACTTTACCCACCTGGGTCTTTGGGTCCAGGCAACCTTAGGCAATTGCCTATCATTTGTACCTAGTGTGGACAAAAGCTTTGTCATAGGGATTTTTTTATGAATTAAAGAAGGGAGGGGGTTGGGTCACCCTACCCCAACTTTGGACCTCAATTAAAAAAGTTCCGTAACTTTACCCACCTGGATCTTTGGGTCCAGGCAACCTTAGGCAATTGCCTATCATTTGTACCTAGTGTGGACAAAAGCTTTGCCGTAGGGACTTTTTTATAAATTAAAGAAGGGAGGGGGTTGGGTCACCCTACCCCAACTTTGGACCTCAATTAAAAAAGTTCCGTAAATTTACCCACCAGGGTCTTTAGGTCCAGGCAACCTTAGGCAATTGCTTCTCATTTGTACCTAGTGTGGACAAAAGCTTTGCCGTAGAGTATTTTTTTATGAATTAAAGAAGGGAGGGGGTTGGGTCACCCTACCGCAACTTTGGACCTTAAGTAAAAAAGTTCCGTAACTTTACCCACCTGGGTCCTTAGGTCCAGGCAACCTTAGGCAATTGCCTATCATTTGTACCTAGTGTGGACAAAAGCTTTGCCGTAGGGACTTTTTTATGAATTAAAGAAGGGAGGGGGTTGGGTCACCCTACCGCAACTTTGGACCTCAATTATAAAAGTTCCGTAAATTTACCCACCTGGGTCTTCGGGTCCAGGACACCTTAGGCAATTGCCTATCATTTGTTCCTAACGTGGACAAAAGTTTTGCCGTAGGAAATTTTTTATGAATTAAAGAAGGGAGGGGGTTGGGTCACCCTATCCCAACTTTGGACCTCAATTAAAAAAGTTCCGTAACTTTACCCACCTGGGTCTTTAGGTCCAGGCAACCTTAGGCAATTGCCTATCATTTATACCTAGAGTGGACAAAAGCTTTGCCGTAGGGACTTTTTTTTTAATTAAAGAAGGGAGGGGGTTGGGTCACCCTACCCCAAATTTGGACCTCAATTAAAAAAGTTCCGTAACTTTACCCACCTGGGTCTTTAGGTCCAGGCAACCTTAGGCAATTGCTTATCATTTGTACCTAGTGTGGACAAAAGCTTTGCCGTAGGGTATTTTTTATGAATTAAAGAAGGGAGGGGGTTGGGTCACCCTACCCCAACTTTGGACCTCAATTAAAAAAGTTCCGTAACTTTACCCACCTGGGTCCTTAGGTCCAGGCAACCTTAGGCAATTGCCTATCATTTGTACCTAGTGTGGACAAAAGCTTTGCCGTAGGGACTTTTTTATGAATTAAAGAAGGGAGGGTGTTGGGTCACCCTACCCCAACTTTGGACCTCAATTAAAAAAGTTCCGTAACTTTACCCACCTGGGTCTTCGGGTCCAGGCAACCTTAGGCAATTGCCTATCATTTGTACCTAACGTGGACAAAAGTTTTGCCGTAGGAAATTTTTTATGAATTAAAGAAGGGAGGGGGTTGGGTCACCCTATCCCAACTTTGGACCTCAATTAAAAAAGTTCCGTAACTTTACCCACCTGGGTCTTTAGGTCCAGGCAACCTTAGGCAATTGCCTATCATTTATACCTAGGGTGGACAAAAGCTTTGCCGTAGGGACTTTTTTTTTAATTAAAGAAGGGAGGGGGTTGGGTCACCCTACCCCAACTTTGGACCTCAATTAAAAAAGTTCCGTAACTTTACCCACCTGGGTCTTTAGGTCCAGGCAACTTTAGGCAATTGCTTATCATTTGTACCTAGTATGGACAAAAGCTTTGCCGTAGGGACTTTTTTATGAATTAAAGAAGGGAGGGGGTTGGGTCACCCTACCGCAACTTTGGACCTCAATTAAAAAAGTTCCGTAACTTTACCCACCTGGGTCCTTAGGTCCAGGCAACCTTAGGCAATTGCCTATCATTTGTACCTAGTGTGGATAAAAGCTTTGCTGTAGGGACTTTTTTATGAATTAAAGAAGGGAGGGTTTGGGTCACCCTACCCCAACTTTGGACCTCAATTAAAAAAGTTCCGTAACTTTACCCACCTGGGTCTTCGGGTCCAGGCAACCTTAGGCAATTGCCTATCATTTGTACCTAACGTGGACAAAAGTTTTGCCGTAGGAAATTTTTTATGAATTAAAGAAGGGAGGGGGTTGGGTCACCCTATCCCAAATTTGGACCTCAATTAAAAAAGTTCCGTAACTTTACCCACCTGGGTCTTTAGGTCCAGGCAACCTTAGGCAATTGCCTATCATTTGTACCTAGTGTGGACAAAAGCTTTGCCGTAGGGACTTTTTTATGAATTAAAGAAGGGAAGGGGTTGGGTCACCCTACCGCAACTTTTGACCTCAAATAAAAAAGTTCCGTAACTTTACCCACCTATGTCTTCGGGTCCAGGCAACCTTAGGCAATTGCCTATCATTTGTACCTAGTGTGGACAAAAGCTTTGCCGTAGGGACTTTTTTATGAATTAAAGAAGGGAGGGGGTTGGGTCACCCTACCCCAACTTTGGACCTCAATTAAAAAAGTTCCGTAACTTTACCCACCTGGGTCTTTGGGTCCAGGCAACCTTAGGCAATTGCCTATCATTTGTACCTAGTATGGACAAAAGCTTTGTCATAGGGATTTTTTTATGAATTAAAGAAGGGAGGGGGTTGGGTCACCCTACCCCAACTTTGGACCTCAATTAAAAAAGTTCCGTAACTTTACCCACCTGGATCTTTGAGTCCAGGCAACCTTAAGCAATTGCCTATCATTTGTACTTAGTGTGGACAAAAGCTTTGCCGTAGGGACTTTTTTATAAATCAAAGAAGGGAGGGGGTTGGGTCACCCTACCCCAATTCTGGACCTCAATTTAAAAAGTTCCGTAACTTAACCCACCTGGGTCTTTAAGTCCAGGCAACCTTAGGCAATTGCTTATCATTTGTACCTAGTGTGGACAAAAGCTTTGTCGTAGGGTATTTTTTTATGAATTAAAGAAGGGAGGGGGTTGGGTCACCCTACCGCAACTTTGGACCTCAATTAAAAAAGTTCCGTAACTTTACCCACCTGGGTCCTTAGGTCCAGGCAACCTTAGGCAATTGCCTATCATTTGTACCTAGTGTGGACAAAAGCTTTGCCGTAGGGAGTTTTTTATGAATTAAAGAAGGGAGGGGGTTGGGTCACCCTACCCCAACTTTGGACCTCAATTAAAAAAGTTCCATAACTTTACCCACCTGGGTCTTTAGGTCCAGGCAACCTTAGGCAATTGCTTATCATTTGTATCTAGTGTGGACAAAAGCTTTGCCGTAGGGTATTTTTTATGAATTAAAGAAGGGAGGGGGTTGGGTCACCCTACCCCAACTTTGGACCTCAATTAAAAAAGTTCCGTAACTTTACCAACCTGGGTCTTTAGGTCCAGGCAACCTTAGGCAATTGCCTATCATTTGTACCTAGTGTGGACAAAAGCTTTGCCGTAGGGACTTTTTTATGAATTAAAGAAGGGAAGGGGTTGGGTCACCCTACCGCAACTTTTGACCTCAAATAAAAAAGTTCCGTAACTTTACCCACCTATGTCTTCGGGTCCAGGCAACCTTAGGCAATTGCCTATCATTTGTACCTAGTGTGGACAAAAGCTTTGCCGTAGGGACTTTTTTATGAATTAAAGAAGGGAGGGGGTTGGGTCACCCTACCCCAACTTTGGACCTCAATTAAAAAAGTTCCGTAACTTTACCCACCTGGGTCTTTGGGTCCAGGCAACCTTAGGCAATTGCCTATCATTTGTACCTAGTATGGACAAAAGCTTTGTCATAGGGATTTTTTTATGAATTAAAGAAGGGAGGGGGTTGGGTCACCCTACCCCAACTTTGGACCTCAATTAAAAAAGTTCCGTAACTTTACCCACCTGGATCTTTGAGTCCAGGCAACCTTAAGCAATTGCCTATCATTTGTACTTAGTGTGGACAAAAGCTTTGCCGTAGGGACTTTTTTATAAATCAAAGAAGGGAGGGGGTTGGGTCACCCTACCCCAATTCTGGACCTCAATTTAAAAAGTTCCGTAACTTTACCCACCTGGGTCTTTAGGTCCAGGCAACCTTAGGCAATTGCTTATCATTTGTACCTAGTATGGACAAAAGCTTTGTCGTAGGGTATTTTTTTATGAATTAAAGAAGGGAGGGGGTTGGGTCACCCTACCGCAACTTTGGACCTCAATTAAAAAAGTTCCGTAACTTTATTCACCTGGGTCCTTAGGTCCAGGCAACCTTAGGCAATTGCCTATCATTTGTACCTAGTGTGGACAAAAGCTTTGCCGTAGGGACTTTTTTATGAATTAAAGAAGGGAGGGGGTTGGGTCACCCTACCCCAACTTTGGACCTCAATTAAAAAAGTTCCATAACTTTACCCACCTGGGTCTTTAGGTCCAGGCAACCTTAGGCAATTGCTTATCATTTGTATCTAGTGTGGACAAAAGCTTTGCCGTAGGGTATTTTTTATGAATTAAAGAAGGGAGGGGGTTGGGTCACCCTACCCCAACTTTGGACCTCAATTAAAAAAGTTCCGTAACTTTACCAACCTGGGTCTTTAGGTCCAGGCAACCTTAGGCAATTGCCTATCATTTGTACCTAGTGTGGACAAAAGCTTTGCCGTAGGGACTTTTTTATGAATTAAAGAAGGGAGGGGGTTGGGTCACCCTACCGCAACTTTGGACCTCAATTAAAATAGTTCCGTAACTTTACCCACCTGGATCTTTGGGTCCAGGCAACCTTAGGCAATTGCCTATCATTTGTTCCTAGTGTGGACAAAAGCTTTGCCGTAGGGACTTTTTTATAAATTAAAGAAGGGAGGGGGTTGAGTCACCTTACCCCAACTCTGGACCTCAATTAAAAAAGTTCCGTAACTTATCCCACCTGGGTCTTTAGGTCCAGGCAACCTTAGGCAATTGCCTATCATTTGTATCTAGTGTGGACAAAAGCTTTGCCGTAGGGACTTTTTTATGAATTAAAGAAGGGAGGGGGTTGGGTCACCCTACCCCAACTTTGGACCTCAATTAAAAAAGTTCCGTAACTTTAACCACCTGGGTCTTTAGGTCCAGGCAACCTTAGGCAATTGCCTATCATTTGTACCTAGAGTGGACAAAAGCTTTGCCGTAGGGACTTTTTTATGAATTAAAGAAGGGAGGGGATTGGGTCACCCTACCCCAACTTTGGACCTCAATTAAAAAAGTTCCGTAACTTTACCCACCTGGGTCTTTGGGTCCAGGCAACCTTAGGCAATTGCCTATCATTTGTACCTAGTGTGGACAAAAGCTTTGCCATAGGGATTTTTTTATGAATTAAAGAAGGGAGGGGGTTGGGTCACCCTACCCCAACTTTGGACCTCAATTAAAAAAGTTCCGTAACTTTACCCACCTGGATCTTTGGGTCCAGGCAACCTTAAGCAATTGCCTATCATTTGTACTTAGTGTGGACAAAAGCTTTGCCGTAGGGACTTTTTTATAAATCAAAGAAGGGAGGGGGTTGGGTCACCCTACCCCAATTCTGGACCTCAATTTAAAAAGTTCCGTAACTTTACCCACCTGGGTCTTTAGGTCCAGGCAACCTTAGGCAATTGCTTATCATTTGTACCTAGTGTGGACAAAAGCTTTGTCGTAGGGTATTTTTTTATGAATTAAAGAAGGGAGGGGGTTGGGTCACCCTACCCCAACTTTGGACCTCAATTAAAAAAGTTCCGTAACTTTACCCACCTGGGTCCTTAGGTCCAGGCAACCTTAGGCAATTGCTTATCATTTGTACCTAGTGTGGACAAAAGCTTTGCCGTAGGGACTTTTTTATGAATTAAAGAAGGGAGGGGGTTGGGTCACCCTACCCCAACTTTGGACCTCAATTAAAAAAGTTCCATAACTTTACCCACCTGGGTCTTTAGGTCCAGGCAACCTTAGGCAATTACTTATCATTTGTACCTAGTGTGGACAAAAGCTTTGCCGTAGGGTATTTTTTATGAATTAAAGAAGGGAGGGGGTTGGGTCACCCTACCCCAACTTTGGACCTCAATTAAAAAAGTTCCGTAACTTTACCAACCTGGGTCTTTAGGTCAAGGCAACCTTAGGCAATTGCCTATCATTTGTACCTAGTGTGGACAAAAGCTTTGCCGTAGGGACTTTTTTATGAATTAAAGAAGGGAGGGGGTTGGGTCACCCTACCGCAACTTTGGACCTCAATTAAAATAGTTCCGTAACTTTACCCACCTGGATCTTTGGGTCCAGGCAACCTTAGGCAATTGCCTATCATTTGTTCTTAGTGTGGACAAAAGCTTTGCCGTAGGGACTTTTTTATAAATTAAAGAAGGGAGGGGGTTGGGTCACCCTACCCCAACTTTGGACCTCGATTAAAAAAGTTCCGTAACTTATCCCACCTGGGTCTTTAGGTCCAGGCAACCTTAGGCAATTGCCTATCATTTGTATCTAGTGTGGACAAAAGCTTTGCCGTAGGGACTTTTTTATGAATTAAAGAAGGGAGGGGGTTGGGTCACCCTACCCCAACTTTGGACCTCAATTAAAAAAGTTCCGTAACTTTAACCACCTGGGTCTTTAGGTCCAGGCAACCTTAGGCAATTGCCTATCATTTGTACCTAGAGTGGACAAAAGCTTTGCCGTAGGGACTTTTTTATGAATTAAAGAAGGGAGGGGATTGGGTCACCCTACCCCAACTTTGGACCTCAATTAAAAAAGTTCCGTAACTTTACCCACCTGGGTCTTTGGGTCCAGGCAACCTTAGGCAATTGCCTATCATTTGTACCTAGTGTGGACAAAAGCTTTGCCATAGGGGTTTTTTTATGAATTAAAGAAGGGAGGGGGTTGGGTCACCCTACCCCAACTTTGGACCTCAATTAAAAAAGTTCCGTAACTTTACCCACCTGGATCTTTGGGTCCAGGCAACCTTAGGCAATTGCCTATCATTTGTACCTAGTGTGGACAAAAGCTTTGCCGTAGGGACTTTTTTATGAATTAAAGAAGGGAGGGGGTTGGGTCACCCTACCCCAAATCTGGACCTCAATTAAAAAAGTTCCGTAACTTTACCCACCTGGGTCTTTAGGTCCAGGCAACCTTAGGCAATTGCCTATCATTTGTACCTGGTGTGGACAAAAGCTTTGCCGTAGGGACTTTTTTATGAATTAAAGAAGGGAGGGGATTGGGTCACCCTACCCCAACTTTGGACCTCAATTAAAAAAGTTCCGTAACTTTACCCACCTGGGTCTTTGGGTCCAGGCAACCTTAGGCAATTGCCTATCATTTGTACCTAGTGTGGACAAAAGCTTTGCCATAGGGATTTTTTTATGAATTAAAGAAGGGAGGGGGTTGGGTCACCCTACCCCAACTTTAGACCTCAATTAAAAAAGTTCCGTAACTTTACCCACCTGGGTCTTTGGGTCCAAGCAACCTTAGGCAATTGCCTATTATTTGTACCTAGTGTGGACAAAAGCTTTGCCGTAGGGTATTTTTTATGAATTAAAGAATTGAGGGGGTTGGGTCACCCTACCCCAACTTTGGACCTCAATTTAAAAAGTTCCGTAACTTTACCCACCTGGGTCTTTAGGTCCAGGCAACCTTAGGCAATTGCCTATCATTTGTACCTAGTGTGGGCAAAAGCTTTGCCGTAGGGACTTTTTTATGAATTAAAGAAGGGAGGGGGTTGGGTCACCCTACCCCAACTTTGGACCTCAATTAAAAAAGTTCCGTAACTTTACCCACCTGGGTCTTTAGGTCCAGGCAATCTTAGGCAATTGCTTATCATTTGTACCTAGTGTGGACCAAAGGTTTTGCCGTAGGGTATTTTTTATGAATTAAAGAAGGGAGGGGGTTGGGTCACCCTACCGCAACTTTGGACCTCTTTTAAAACAGTTCCGTAACTTTACCCACCTGGGTCCTTAGGTCCAGGCAACCTTAGGCAATTGCCTATCATTTGTACCTAGTGTGGACAAAAGCTTTGCCGTAGGGACTTTTTTATGAATTAAAGAAGGGAGGGGGTTGGGTCACCCTACCCCAACTTTGGACCTCAATTACAAAAGTTCCGTAACTTTACCCACCTGGGTCTTTAGGTCCAGGCAACCTTAGGCAATTGCCTATCATTTGTACCTAACGTGGACAAAAGTTTTGCCGTAGGAAATTTTTTTATGAATTAAAGAAGGGAGGGGGTTGGGTCACCCTATCCCAACTTTGGACCTCAATTAAAAAAGTTCCGTAACTTTACCCACCTGGGTCTTTAGGTCCAGGCAACCTTAGGCAATTGCCTATCATTTATACCTAGTGTGGACAAAAGCTTTGCCGTAGGGACTTTTTTATGAATTAAAGAAGGGAGGGGGTTGGGTCACCCTACCCCAACTTTAGACCTCAATTAAAAAAGTTCCGTAACTTTACCCACCTGGGTCTTTAGGTCCAGGCAACCTTAGGCAATTGCCTATCATTTGTACCTAGTGTGGACAAAAGCTTTGCCGTAGGGATTTTTTTATGAATTAAAGAAGGGAGGGGGTTTGGTCACCCTACCCCAACTTTGGACCTCAATTAAAAAAGTTCCGTAAATTTACCCACCTGGGTCTTTGGGTCCAGGCAACCTTAGGCAATTGCCTATCATTTGTACCTAGTGTGGAGAAAAGCTTTGCCGTAGGGACTTTCTTATGAATTAAAAAAGGGAGGGGGTTGGGTCACCCTACCCCAACTTTGGACCTCAATTAAAAAAGTTCCGTAACTTTACCCACCTGGGTCTTTAGGTCCAGGCAACCTTAGGCAATTGCCTATCATTTGTACCTAGTGTGGACAAAAGCTTTGCCGTAGGGTATTTTTTATGAATTAAAGAAGGGAGGGGGTTGGGTCACCCTACCCCAATTTTGGACCTCAATTAAAAAAGTTCCGTAATTTTACCCACCTGGGTCTTTGGGTCCAGGCAACCTTAGGCAATTGCCTATCATTTGTACCTTGTGTGGACAAAAGTTTTGATGTAGGGACTTTTTTATGAATTAAAATTGGATAGTGGTAGGGTCACCCTACCCCAACTTTGGACCTCAATTAAAAAAGTTCCGTAACTTTACCCACCTGGGTCTTTAGGTCCAGGCAACCTTAGGCAATTGCCTATCATTCGTACCTAGTGTGGACAAAAGCTTTGCCGTAGGGACTTTTTTATGAATTAAAGAAGGGAGGGGGTTGGGTCACCCTACCCCAACTTTGGACCTCAATTAAAAAAGTTCCGTAACTTTAACCACCTGGGTCTTTAGGTCCAGGCAACCTTAGGCAATTGCCTATCATTTGTTCCTAGAGTGGACAAAAGCTTTGCCGTAGGGACTTTTTTATGAATTAAAGAAGGGAGGGGATTGGGTCACCCTACCCCAACTTTGGACCTCAATTAAAAAAGTTCCGTAACTTTACCCACCTGGGTCTTTGGGTCCAGGCAACCTTAGGCAATTGCCTATCATTTGTACCTAGTGTGGACAAAAGCTTTGCCATAGGGATTTTTTTATGAATTAAAGAAGGGAGGGGGTTGGGTCCCAACTTTGGACCAAAATCTTTATGGGTGCCTCTCTTACACTTATCACTCTTCCTTTCGAAATATAGTAAATACATTACCAGAGTGACGACATACTTTTGAATAATTAGAAAAATGAACTAGTTCTTTGACAAAAGAAGAAAACTGCGTATAATGCTTTTATTTCTAAAGAAAATCTAACAAAAAATACTGGACGTTCCAAAATCAGATGATTTATTTTTCTTTTCTTTTCAAACGCATATGTAAAGTAGAAGATTTATTTGTATCGTTACATGTACACTAGTTTAGTTTCATTATTATAAAAACAACAAACCCATCTCTAATCAGACAGCACTAAAAAGAGAAAGGATTACCTAATAGGAATTTTAGATGTCCGGTTAAAAAACAGTTGTATTAGATACACGAATAACTAATTAACTTTGTCTGTGTGATAATGGAATTGCATTTCGTTCTCCTACTGGAAATTAGTTTCATTAGAATTAAAAGGACGTTTTGTGTTATTGCAAGTCTTCGGTTTTTAGGCATGATCATGTTGGCGCGTTTTCTTATTGTTCGCTGGCTTATTGTTCGCTAGCTTGATACATCTTATTGTTCGCTGGCTTAGTGTTCGCTAGCTTGAGTCTGGTCTCAAATTTACAAAATAGTAAAATATAACTTATGATCAATGTCAAAATTATTGGAAGTTTTGTGTTATGTAGAATAAATACTCGAATTTGTCAATTATACCACATCTTCTTATTTGTATATTAATCATGTCAAAATACGAAAATGGAACGAATATAGTGAAGTATTGTGTCCATGCTTGACGATATCAAAGTCGCGTACATATACGAAGAGAAGATCTGACAAAGACGTAAAAGAGACAGCAACTCAGCCACACAACATACCAGAATGTGTACAGTTAGCTCTTGTGTGCATCCTTTCATTAGGATTTGACTTTAAAAGATATTACTACTTTTGCCTGAACATACCGGAATTGTACTATTTTCTCGGAAAAGTAAGGTATTTATTTCCCGAAGCGTAGACTTTAATTGTGGAAACGTATTCTTTTTCCCGGCCAAATTTTATATGAGCAGTGTATTTGTTTCAATGTCAGTATAATAAAGCATTAACTAGTGTTAATGTCTATGGATGTATTAGTTACAGTTGCATACTAATTGAGAGATCGTCCTTTTTGATGTTCTTCGTGTGGAAATTATTCTTCCTTCAGCATGCATCTTTTACTTTTTTCCTCTAATGAGATCCTCATTTACCCTTACATTATAATAGTTTGTGGACCCGTATGTATTTAGGGAACGGCACTCTCCGTGTATCGTACGTAAAGAAAAACAACTTTCGTATATTTTACGTTTCAGAGTCCTACATGTATGTTGAATTTTACTCAGAACTTAGAAAGTTGATATCAGCGCGGGTTATGCTTAAAGTTAACCTTTTATTCTATATGTCAGATAACCTACTTGTTTTTATGTAGGATTGCTGTCTGATTGACGAATAGCCGTAATTTTATCTCTATATTTTTTTTAAATTTTTTTTTAGGGATGCATCCAATTGCACCTTTTCATTTGTAATATATTTCCGTGACGTAACCTCAAAAGATTAGTCACTTCAATAAAAAAAATATAAGCGAAAATGAAACCTCTTCTCGCATGTTGCACTTTGTGTAATTGTTCTCTTCGACAAAATTAAATATAAAGAAGCCACAATTTGGTTCCTAAATGGATATTTTTTAAAACCCGGGGCCTAAAGCTAGATAAAGCCTATCTCTTGATAAAGTTTCTTGAATTCGGCAAATTTTAGAGACCGACCGTGCGAGGGCTCAGTCTGTATAGCCATTCAAGGTCGTTAAAACTTTGATCATCCTTGTAGAGATTTTTTGAAAATACGATGGTTGATGCTTTTTTCAAACTAAAACATGATCAAATATAATTGGTGGCCTTCTGTTTTCATGTTGTTGTCTCTTTTACATATTCCCCATTTCCATTCTTAATTTTAGATAAAGTAAAAAATTATGATAAACAAATGTATTCTTGTTGTCAGATCAAAATACATTTAACAAGCCAGTGCGATAAAATTCCATTCGTTACTATTACGTAAAATATATATCACGATATCTCAGTAGCATGGGTTCGAATCCCGGCGGGGGAAGAACAAAAAATTTGCGAAAGCAAATTTACAGATCTAACATTGTTGGGTTGATGTTTAGACGAGTTGTATATATATATATAAGTCCTGTGTCCAATTGAGAAATAACTACATGTGGTTTGTATATCAGGGGAGAATTGACAATGGGTGGTATGTATACTAAAATGTTTATCGTCTTCTATTATACATGACATTGTGGATGAAAATTATTGACAAAAGAATAAAGAAAACAGAAAATAACCAGACAAATACATAGAAAAGAAAATGATGAGGTTCTAGAATACATGGAATAAAGAATGATCGGCAAAAGGTATAACGAATAGAAAAAATTGCCTAAAATGATAGAATACAGAAATAAATTAAATGAATCCCGATTCAGACCCTCACAATCTGACGATGACATTAAGCTTTAGGGCAATTATGGGCAAACGACCAACAACACAGTGTTTTTTTTAATGAAAGTTCACATACAAGCTAATTTTAACAAAATCAACTTGAATATGTAATAAAAACTATATCTATATATTATCTTCATGTGTTGAATTTTAAAGATAAACGGGTTTGAAGTTTTCGACATTTACTAAAAATTTCGGTTTCTTGAACATTTCTGTCTCCTTAAATTTTGTTTCCAAAGATAAACATATGCGGATTTCGGTAAAGAGATAAGGAATATCTTCGTTACAAAATTGGGCTCTACGTTTGTGTAACAATCCTCATCAAAAATCCTTTTTGTTAAAGAAAGAAATTGATTTTAGAAGAAAGAAAAACGACATTTTTGTTGTTTATTTATCTAGTTGAAAAAAGTCGGTTATTTCTTCATAAAAGTTGGAACGAATAATCTTCATCGGAGACTTATAGTAATTGTATGGGTGTATAACGTTTCCGCATTTTTAGCAAAAATCCAGTTCACGTTTCCACATTTTCGTGCATTACTTTTCCGAAATAAATAGATACCACTTTTCAGCATTTTTACCTGTATTTCACCTGTAAAAAATGGTAATAATGATATATCGGTATGAGACTTTATTATCAAATATGGTCATCTCCTCCCGACAATCCGGAATCGTTTCTCCCAGTTCTATCCATGTCACACAATTATATTTATTTTTATGGACGTTTTGCAGAAGATCCAAACAACAACTTACATCAAAATTCGGTCTTTATCAGCAATAGCATCAGTTCGTAAAAATGATAGCGAACGTGCTGAATTAGAATAGAATACGAGGTTAGACTTTATAAAGTCAGTTGGCTACAAGTTTACCGCTTTAAACTGTGCTACATGTACTGTATAATAGTATACTGACGCTTAAAATATATATAAACTTTTAGTGCTGAACATTGACTTTCAATTGATATATGACCATGTGTGATTTTTATCATTTTAAGTTGATACATTTGTAGTTTCATTTTAGTCATAAAGACTTATCCTGCTCGAAGTCCTACTTCCAACCAGTTGGTGAGTAAAAGGGGGAGGGGGGGGAGGGGGGGGGGGGGGATACATTAAAAATCTAAATGCGGAAACGTAAATAATCTTTAATAAAATCAATGTAAAAACAATTCGGAAAAGAGTACTATAAAAATGCGGAAACGTAAGAATTTTAATGCGGAAACGTAAGAATTTTAATGCGGAAACGTAGTGCCAAAATGCGGAAACGTAAAACGCCGAATTGTATTATATGTCTCTGTCTTCGTACAGTATCATGCCAAACGCCATTTTTAAAAAGAGGGGGTCCATGTTCTCGTTTTTAAGCTAATGGTTAAATCTCGAAAAGATGCATTTTTTCCCGATATTTCACAGTTTGACGTCGCGAAAAATAATATTTTTACGGAAGCAAATAATGAATTAATGTGTCGATAAAAAGAACGAATTCTACAGTATATAAAATTCTGTCAAAAATCATTTCCTGGGTCAATATTATAAAGTTCATCCGAAAAAGTGATAAAACTGATAATAACATACTAATTCAATTTCATGCAATTAGGTTTTAATGCCAGAAGTTTTAGAAGAAAGAGTTAAATGTCTTCTTTAAAATATTTAGATTAATTCTGCGAAAACATCAGAGAGAGATAAAACAAAAATGTATGCAACCAATTGAATAAAAAGGAGAATGGAAATAGAAAATGTGTCCGACAACAATCCGACCAGAGAGCAGAAAAGGTATATAAGGCACAAAATTTGCACCATAATTGAGTTACCTTGTTTTGTAACCCCCATTGACATAATGGTTACATTGGTTACAATGGTTACACTCATACAAACTATCATAAATCATATTATTCAGAAATTCTTTTTGGGGATCATTAATGTACGTCCAGTGGCATATATATAACATGCATGTCGGAACAGGAAAATTGACATAAGGTACTATTAGAACCATGTTCACATTATTATACATTAGACATATGTCTCTGATTATACCCAACAATTGTGATGATGACGAATTTCTTAAACTGTTCGAAATAATCTAACCGAAAGATAAATCTGTAATTTTACTTTGTCCATTACTTCGACGAACCAAATTAAAGCGAGTAATACTTCGACCTGTTTTTAAATCAGATTGGTTTTGAATGTTTCTCTCATATATTCAATATGTATATACATGTATATATTCTAAATTGAGACTATCTATTATTATTATAGTTCCATAACATTCTTTCAAGGCGTATAAATCAATGATCGACAAGTGCGTACATTTTGTGAAATCATTTATAATGTGTATGTTTCAAATGTCCTTATCTATTGACAACGAGTATATACCCTTGGAAAATATGTAAATAGATTTTTATTTTATCAGATCTTTTTTGGGGAATTATTAAGATTTTCATAAATATCATTCTTAACACCAGAAACGTTATTTATAAACAAGCGTATAAGTAATGACTATAGTATATCACTATCGGACACGCAAGACAAAGATGTATATTACACCTGATATTTTCAAAATGGAAAGTTACAAGTTATCGGCCGTGTACACTGATCAATACCCTCAGAGGTCAAGTGATGCACCAACTTGCTTTATGTAATTGTGTAATGAGAGTTTTAAAGTCCGACAGGAAATCGTTTGAATACCTGGACGTGTCACCTCACAATACATCTGGGAATAATTTCTTCAGCCATGTTGGTGATCAGATGAGGGAAGATCCGAATTTATTTAAAGAAGTTTACAAAACCGTTTTACATAGAGAAATTATGATCAAACTAGACTTTCGAAAACATTTCTACACGGAACACTTAATTATGACTTTGAACTTTGACTTTTTAACTAATTTCCATTAATATGACTTTTTTCAAAAACTTAATAAAAAATTAGTTTCAAAACGATTCCTTATTTAAAATTTAAAAAATATGTTATTATTTTAATGTGGCACGCGCTCTTCTTGTGTAATGTCTAATCACCTTGTTAATTGATCCAGTAAATCTTTAAGAAATAACTTCAAAATAAAAAAAAATAATTCTTGTCTTTTCGTAATTAGAAGAGATAAAGAGGTATTGATCTTAAAGTCATATGAAACCTCAAATTAAAAAATATGCATATGTTTTTTATAACAAAATGGATAGTTGTCATTATTAAACTTATGTACAAGTGTTATACAAGTGCTCAATATCCATGCTTCTTTGTTGATTGATTTTTTTGACAAACAACATCAGATAATATAATATCTTGTGGAAAAACTACATTTGACGGTACGTTTATTTTTTATTCATAACACTATCCCATCATGGGCTTGGCCCAGTTAACGGAGATTAGTGCACAAAGGCGGCCTAGGTGGAGTTTAAGCTCTCGTTAATTCAGTTTCCTGATATAAAGGCTCCAAGGCAGCACATTCGTAGAAATACCGCAAAGAACCTCCTTCGTACACTAAGAAGAAAAATGTGCACTAAGGACCTGATGGAATGATACAACTTTCACAAAGGACATGGCATATAGAAATAGACTTTGTAAAAATACATTATTTTAAATTTTATGATCATATCTTTTGTGAGGGGAGGGGGGGGGGGGGGGTCGGAGGGGTCCTGATCCCGAAATCCCGGGCTTAAAAACATGAAATCCCGAAGTCCCTAATTTAAAAAAAGTTAAATCCCGACATCCCGAAATTCGAAAAACCTTGACCGTTTAGAATCCACTTTGTATACTGATTAAACATGTAAAATTGAAGATGAGAAACATATTATATTAGACTGTCCTTTATATGCAGATTTACATGAAAGTTTATTTTATGAAGTTAAAAGAAGTAATGGTGATTTTAATATTTTATCTGATGATGATAAGTTTATTCATCTTTTTAAAAGTACTGTTTTTGGTGTGGTTGACAAGACATGCTGTAATATTCTAAGTAGAAGAAATTGTTTTTTTTATATGCTTGATTGATAGTGATGTTTTTGCAGACCTGAAATATTTTATAAACATGATAAATGCACTTATATGGTGCTTTTGGTATTTCTGACTGTTATATTTTTTAATCCTATGTAATATCGTATTTTCTACTCTTATTTTTAGCTCATCTTGCGTCAATCGTCGTTAGCTTTTACAAAAAATCTTCTCCTCTGAAATCACTGGGCCAAATTTTAGTTATAGAACGGTAATTTTGTTCAACCGAAATACTTTTAATGGGTACACATACTAGATTTACTAAGGATAAGATTATAAGAGTTTTATTTAGGAGCAAGAATATATGGTTTACATTATTTTTTAAATGCATCAGTGTTATATTAATAACATAATTGAATTTTATAATTATACAAAATACACATATGGCGGAGAATGACAATAAAAAAAACAATGACATCCGTAATAAAGGTAACTTTCATAGAAGACTATTTAATATGATTATTCTCTTTTTGAAAATAATATTAACCTCTTGAAGTCTTTCTATATCACTTCTATAATCGGGTTTTGAAGAATATGTGTTACTCTCAAATGTCTTTCAAGGTATAGTAATAGTATGTAAACTATAGAGTTGTAAATGTGGAAATGAAATCTCAGAAGCATTTTTTTTTTTCAATTTCTATCTCAAAACAGGTTTCTTTAAATAAAAAAAAAAACAAGTTTACTAAAGCAATTTCCTTCAGAACAAAATAAAACAAAGGCAAAGTAAACATAAAATTCAGTTTTTAATTTTTCTTTCATCAGCTTGAAATTATAACATCCTAAACCGTTAGGTTTATTCAACAACTATCATTAATTAATCAATTAGTAACGATCAAAAGACGATTGTTATTTGGATATGGTTGATTGAACTTAATGATTGGGAATTTGCAATAAGCCGTTGGTCACGTGCCGAGTGGCACGCGCTGATTAAAAAGTCATTTTCCTTCAAAATTACAATATCTATTGATACCAAACTTTATATTTATGAGTTATATACTTATATCCATGTTCTTTGTGATCTTAAAACATCGTTTTTGTGTCCTTAGTGCACTAAGAAGTCCTTTGCGGTATTTCTACACACCGTTTCATTTTAAAGATACTATATAATATGTTTTTGCATTGTTTGCACATTGTACACAAAAAAATCTAAAAAAATAAGGAGATGTGGTATAATTTCTCGTCAAGAGACCAAATAACACAGAAATTAACAACTAAGCGTTTTTTTGCCTTCTACTATACATCTGACGGTGACTTTTATCTTTAGGGCAATTTAGTGACCAGAGAGAAGACATATAACCTTCTGTAGAAAAATCATTTGAAAGGTAAATATTATTAGGGTCATCCGGTAAGCTCATGAAAATACTTTAGATACAAAATGTATTTCTTTTTAATTTATGCAATTCAATTTTGATACTACAAGTTTTTAAATCAGTAATATCTTACGATTCAAATTAGCGTTAGGCAAATTATAAGCAATGTGTCAGTATTTCAATTAGTTATTAGTCCTAATAAGTGACATTGGCCGATCTGAGCTGTGATACTTCTTATTTAGTTTGATATTTAGATGATCTGTTATAATACTTAAAGTGTTTTTGACATTTGAAATAATAATAATCCGAACTTCACTATTCATTTTCTTACTAGCGTCAACAACTGGTAAATGCCAAATTTGTTGGTAATTCGTATACTAGTAAAATTAGAAGATACGGGGATGTCGTGTGACTCGTGTCTGTGTATTGGAAAATAGGAAGTGATAATGAAATGATATCCTCCTGGGCCTATACCATGTTTAATATACGTGATTTGCGTTATCGTTATATCCGAGACAGTCCATGCAAAAAGGTACAAAAAGTCTCGTTGAACTTTACAGATTACGATATTAAAGTTCGATAAAATATTTTCAAATAAACAGCTGCGCCATGAGCGCATGATACGCCCGTCGTCTTGTGTGTGAATTGTTACTCAATAATCATAAATAGTTTCTGACATACGGCCTGACATGCGAAAACCCCCTTTTTTACAAAAAACTCAATATCTCTAAAATAAAATTTTGAATCAAAACCAAAAAGTATACAGATCTTTAGATTAATATAACTAAGAAGTGTGTAAAATTTTAAGCAATAATCATAAATTGTTTTTGAGATACGGCGCGACATGTGAAAACCCCCCCTTTAAAAAAAAAATCAATATCTCAAAAATAAACTTTTGAATCAAAACCAAAAAGTATACAGATCTTTAGATTAATATAACTAAGAAGTGTGTAAAATTTTAAGCAATAATCATAAATCGTTTTTGAGATAAGGCGCAACATGTGAAAAACCCCTCCCCCTTTTTTTGCAAAATACTCAATAACTCAAAAATAAAATTTTGAATCATCACTAAAAAGTATACAGATCTTGTGATTAATATAACTAAAAAGTGTGTAAAGTTTTAAGCAATAATCATAAACTGTTTTGAGATACGGCGCGACATGTGGAAAAACCCCTCCCCTTTTTTTTAACAAAATACTCAATATCTCTAAAATAAAATTTTGAATCATCACCAAAAAGTATACAGATCTTAAGATTAATATAACTAAGAAGAGTGTAAAGTTTTAAGCAATAATCATAAATTGTTTTTGAGATACGCGACATGTGAAAAAAAAAACACACACCTGTTTTAGTTACTAAGTCCCGTAACTCAAAAAGTTTTAATCTTATTTTCACCAAAAAGTATACAGATCGTTTGACCATCATAAAAAACAACTATTTTAAGTTTCATAAAATTTGGATAAGTCGTTCTGATGTTACGGTGCGACATGTTTACGCCGGACAGACCGACGGATGGACGGACGGACGGACGGACACCGGACATTTGTATACCATAATACGTCCCGTCAAAAATTGACGGGCGTATAAAAACTATTTCTATCAATGTCAACATTCATAAAATTGTGAATTTATGTAGTATGGGATGAAGAGAGCCTTGTTAGTCTTGTATAATTTTAATTTTCGGAGTTGAGTATGACGTCCATTATCCCGATATTCATTCCCAATTTCATTTACAAGAAAATTAAATGTGAGTACTCTATTTTGGTATGAAGACATGTTCCATATATTAATACAGCATCAACATTCTTAAAACTAATGTTTAGGCACTTGCTGATTTTCTTTGATTTTGCCGAAAATCGGTGACCCGTAAGACACGTGTCAAAGAACATATCTGATAACACTATTATCTTGAAAAAATGAAAAAATAATTATTTTGCATGAGAAAATAACCCATTAGATATGTTTGCCATAAAAATACATTGGGACTTATTATTGTTTTTTTTTAATTCAACATCTATAGTTGAAAATCTTAGGTGTACATCGGTTAATTGAATGATAGAATATACAAATTGTTTTAGTTTAAAAAAAAAAAAAAAAATGTTCCCCCTTTCGAGATTGGTTATTACATAAGTGTGTGCTAAAGTTTGGAGACCAAGGACTAACAGACTACGAACAGCAAAAAGTTGATACAACATTTGATATGCATGAAAGAACGTTGGACACACAATACTGATTTTTACTGAAAAATTTCAACTAGCACATGATACCATTTGAATTTATTTACATACTTGAACTCTTCTAAGGAATATAATTCTGGACAAAAACGAATTCAGTATATGTTAAATGGACAAACAAACAACAGCACTCATTGATGGATACACTTGCGGCTTAATTCATTTTTAAAGCACAATTTGAATGATTGATTAATGGTTGTTTAACGTCCAGTGGCAAACATTTCATACATGTTCAAGGCGAGAAGTCGTTTCAGAAATAGATTATGAATTATAAGGTATACCAAAATGTTAAAATGTTATCATCGTTTAGCAAAAGGAAATTTTCTTAGCTATTAGAATTGGTACGTCAATATTTTTCTCACAAACTTATATCTTTTGCTTTAAAATTAACACATATAAGGTTCTGATCTTATTAAAACAATGTCACTTAAGTCTCGAGAATTATTCGTGTATTTGGGCTTTTGAACTCCGCTGCATTTGTTTGCATCTGCCCTAACCTGCTGTTTAGTGGTTGTTGTTTGATTATGTATTTCAAAAGTCGAATATATAGACCGTTAGTTTTTTCCGTTTGAATGGTTCTACACTGGTCAATTTGGGGCACCTTATAGCTTGCTGTTCGGTGTTAGCCAAGACGTTGTGTTGAAGGCAGATGAGTAAAATTGTATAGTTTTACACATATGAATTTAGTAATGACTAGCAGAGCACTATCAGACTCAAGACAAACAGTGATCATGTATATTTGGTATCCGGTATACGAGTACGGGGCGCATTTAAAACTGTTTAAGCTAAACGAAATTTTAATTTTCCAGGCGAATTAGACCAAAAAAAAAAGATATGTTTTAATGTGAATTTTTAAAAGTTCGGGACGGAATTGGTTCAATTAAATATGCTTAACGTACCGTGGCAAATACTATTGCATATTCTCGACGAAATTACATTTTTGATCAGACGATACCTTCATATAGATTAATGTTTGCGTACAATATCCATTGGCATTCAACAAACATGCTCATTTTGGTCCCTTTATTGGCTATTAAATAACTACCAGCTTTCTCGTTTTATTTCAAGCAAAATATTTTTTTTTTTTTCACAGTCACAGTTTTTTTTTATCTCAAGAGCTACTGCGTGTTTACAAATAAAAAAAAGAACTAATTATACTTTTCGCTGCATTTTAAAAATCTGGCATCATTAACTATAAAAAACTTAGTATACACATGTATTTGTCATTATTTAATTTTAATGTGAATATTTGTAAGAGGTACATTTTTACTTTTCCGACTAAAATCGATAACGCTCGGAACGGTTAAACGATAGATCCACGCGGATGCTGTACCGCTTGAGTGATTTACCTTACAAAAAGGCGGACACATTAAAGTTTAAAAGGACTTAACATCGGTTTGATTCCGTTTAACGGGGGCGTGGCTAATTAGTTTGACGCAGTTTAACCACATCTCAAATTAACTTGAATGACCGCAAGGGAATCTATTTGACTGGTATTAAAATGATTTGATATGGATTGGAATGCATTAAAAATAATTTTTAATTTTTGTCAATCTTTATTCAATTTTCATTAATCTCTTTTAAATGCCGTTAATGCGATTTTGTCCGTTCAAGCTAAACTCGAGTTACTAGTGATAATAACAAAACATTAATATAAAACAAGAACAACCACTGACGAGTTCAGACAGACACAGGAAGGAATCAGTCATATAATGACAAAAAATTAATATAAAACACAGCACAACCACTGACGAGTTAAGACAAACACAGGAAGGAATCAGTCCTATAATGACAAAACATTAATATAAAACATAGCACAACCACGGACGAGTTAAGACATACACGAGAAGGAATCAGTCCTATAATAACAAAACATTAATATAAAACACAGAACAACCACTGACGTGTTAAGACATACACAGGAAGGAATCAGTCCTTAAATGACATGACATTAATATAAAACATATAGAACAACTACTGACGGGTTAAGACAGACACAGGAAGGAATCAGTCCTATAATGACAAAACATTAATATAAAACATAGAACAACTACTGACGAGTTAAGACAGACACAGGAAGGAATCAGTCCTATAAAGACAAAACATTAATATAAAACATAGAACAACTACTGGCGAGTTAAGACAGACACAGGAAGAAATCCGTCCTATAAAGACAAAACATTAATATAAAACAAAGGATATCGACTGACGAGTTAAGACAGACACAGGAAGGAATCAGTCATATAATGACAAAACATTAATATAAAACATAGAACAACCACTAACCAGTTAAGACAGACACAGGAAGGAATCAGTCCTATAATGACAAAACATTAATATAAAAGAAAGGATAGTTACTGACGAGTTAAGACATACACAGGAAGGAATCAGTCATATAATGACATGACATTAATATAAAACATTGAACAACCACTGACGACTTAAGACAGACACAGGAAGGAATCAGTCCTATAATAACAAAAAATTAATATAAAATAAAGAACAGCCACTGACGAGTTAAGAGAGACACAGGAAGGAATTAGTCCTATAATGACAAAACATTAATATAAAACAAAGAAGAACCACTGACGAGTTAAGACAGACACAGGAAGGAATCAGTCCTATAATGACAAAACATTAATATAAAAGAAAGGATAGCCACTGACGAGTTAAGACAGACACAGGAAGGAATCAGTCATATAATGACAAAACATTAATATAAAAGAAAGGATAGTCACTGACGAGTTAAGACATACACAGGAAGGAATCAGTCATATAATGACATGACATTAATATAAAACATAGAACAACCACTGACGAGTAAAGACAGACACAGGAAGGAATCAGTCCTATAATGACAAAACATTAATATAAAACAAAGAACAGCCACTGACGAGTTAAGAGAGACACAGGAAAGAATCAGTCCTATAATGACAAAACATTAATATAAAACAAAGAAGAATCACTGACGAGTTAAGACAGACACAGGAAGGAATCAGTCCTATAATGGTAAAACATTAATATTTAACATAGGACAACCACTAACGAGTTAAGACAGACACAGGAAGGAACCAGTCCTATAATGACAAAACATTAATATAAAACAAAGAACAACCACTGACGAGTTAAGACAGACACAGGAAGGAATTAGTCCTATAATGACAAAACATTAATATAAAACAAAGAAGAACCACTGACGAGTTAAGACAGACACAGGAAGGAATCAGTCCTATAATGACAAAACATTAATATAAAACAAAGGACACCACTGACGTGTTAAGACAGACACAGGAAGGAATCAGCCCTATAATGACAAAACATTAATATAAAACACAGCACAACCACTGACGAGTTAAGACAGACACAGGAAGGAATCAGTTCTATAATAACAAAACATTAAAATAAAACATAGGACAACCACTGACGAGTTAAGACAGACACAAGAAGGAACCAGTCCTATAATGGTAAAACATTAATATAAAACATAGCACAACCACTGACGAGTTGAGACAGACACAGGAAGGAATCAGTCCTATAATGACAAAACATTAATATAAAACAAGAACAACCACTGACGAGTTAAGACAGACACAGGAAGGTATCATTCCTATCATGACAAAACATTAATATAAAACAAAGGACACCACTGACTTGTTAAGTCAGACACAGGAAGGAATCAGTCCTTTTATGACATGACATTAATACAAAACATAGCACAACCACTGACGAGTTAAGACAGACACAGGAACGAATCAGTCCTATAATGTCAAAACATTAATATAAAACACAGCACAACCACTGACGAGTTAAGATAGACACAGGAAGGAATCAGTTCTATAATAACAAAACATTAATATAAAACATAGCACAACCACTGACGAGTTAAGACAGACACAGGAAGGAATCAGTCCTATAATGACAAAACATTAATATAAAACACAGCACAACCACTGACGAGTTAAGACAGACACAGGAAGGAATCAGTCCTATAATGATAAAACATTAATATAAAACAAGATCAAACACTGACGAGTTAAGACAGACACAGGAAGGAATCAGTCCTATAATGACAAAACATTAATATAAAACACAGCACAACCACTGACGAGTTAAGACAGACACAGGAAGGAATCAGTCCTATAATACCAAACATTAATATAAAACAAAGGATAGCCACTGACGATTTAAGACAGACACAAAAAGGAATCAGTCCTATAATGACAAAACATTAATATAAAACATAGAACAACCACTGACGAGTTAAGACAGACACAGGAAGGAATCAGTCCTTTAATGACAAAACATTAATATAAAACAAAGGATAGCCACTGACGAGTTAAGACAGACACAGGAAGGAATCAGTCATTTAATGACAAAACATTAATATAAAACAAAGGACACCACTGACGTGTTAAGACAGACACAGGAAGGAATCAGTCATATAATGACAAAACATTAATATAAAACGCAGCACAACCACTGACGAGTTAAGACAGACACAGGAAGGAATCAGTCCTATAATGACAAAACATTAATATAAAACAAAGGATAGCCACTGACGATTTAAGACAGACACAAGAAGGAATCAGTCCTATAATGACAAAACATTAATATAAAACATAGAAGAACCACTGACGAGTTAAGACAGACACAGGAAGGAATCAGGCTTATAATGACAAAACAATAATATAAAACAAAGAAGAACCACTGACGAGTTAAGACAGACATAGGAAGGAATCAGTCCTATAATGACAAAACATTAAAATAAAACATAGCAAAAACACTGACGAGTTAAGACCGACACAGGGAGGGATCAGTCCTATAATGACAAAACATTAATATAAAACATAGCACAACCACTGACGAGTTAAGACAGACACAGGAAGGAATCAGTCCTATAATAACAAAACATTTAATATAAAACACAGAACAACCACTGACGATTTAAGACATACACAGGAAGCAATCAGTCCTATAATGACATGACATTAATATAAAACATAGAACAACTACTGACGAGTTAAGACAGACACAGGAAGGAATCAGTCCTATAAAGACAAAATATTAATATAAAACATAGAACAACTACTGACGCGTTGAAAGTGACACTGGAAGGAATCAGTCCTATATATGACAAAACATTAAGATAAAACATAGCACAAACACTGACGAGTTAAGACAGAAAAAGGAAGGAATCAGTCCTATAATGAAAAAACATTAATATAAAACACAGAACAACCACTAACGAGTTAAGACATACACAGGAAGGAATCAGATCTATAATAACAAAACAAATATATATATAACAGAACAACCACTGACGAGTTAAGACAGACACAGGAAGAAATCAGTCCCATAATGACAAAACATTAATATGAAACATAGAACAACTACTGGCGAGTTAAGACAGACACAGGAAGGAATCCGTCCTATAAAGACAAAACATTAATATAAAACAAAGGATAGCCACTGACGAGTTAAGACAGACACAGGAAGGAATCAGTCATATAATAACAACACATTAATATAAAACATAGAACAACCACTAACCAGTTAAGACAGACACAGGAAGGAATCAGTCCTATAATGACAAAACATTAATATAAAACATAACACAAACACTGACGAGTAAAGACAGACGCAGGAAGGAATCAGTCCTATAATGACAAAACATTAATATAAAACATAGCACAACCACTGACGAGTTAAGACATACACAAGAAGGAATCAGTCCTATAATAACAAAACATTAATATAAAACACAGAACAATCACTGACGAGTTAAGACATACACAGGAAGGAATCAGACCCATAACGACAAAACATTAATGTAAAACATAGCACAACCACTGACGAGTTAAGACAGACACAGGAAGGAATCAGTCGAATAATGACAAAACATTAATATAAAACATAGAACAACTACTGACGAGTTAAGACAGACACAGGAAGGAATCAGTCCTATAAAGACAAAATATTAATATAAAACATAGAACAACTACTGACGCGTTAAAAGTGACACAGAAAGGAATCAGTCCTATATATGACAAAACATTAAGATAAAACATAGCACAAACACTGACGAGTTAAGACAGACACAGGAAGGAATCAGTCCTATAATGAAAAAACATTAATATAAAACACAGATCAACCACTGACGAGTTAAGACATACACAGGAAGGAATCAGATCTATAATAAAAAAAACAAATATATATATAACAGAACAACCACTGACGAGTTAAGACAGACACAGGAAGAAATCAGTCCTATAATGACAAAACAATAATATAAAACATAGAACAACTATTGACGAGTTAAGACAGACACAGGAAAGAATCAGTCCTATAAAGACAAAACATTAATATAAAACATAGAACAACTACTGACGAGTTAAGACAGACACAGGAAGGAATCAGTCCTATAATGACAAAACATTAATATAAAACACAGAACAACCAATGACGGTTTAAGACAGACACAGGAAGGAATCAGTCCTATAATGACAAAACATTAAGATAAAACATAGCACAAACACTGACGAGTTAAGACAGACACAGGAAGGAATCAGTCCTATAATGAAAAAACATTAATATAAAACACAGAACAACCACTGACGAGTTAAGACATACACAGGAAGGAATCAGATCTATAATAACAAAACAAATATATATATAACAGAACAACCACTGACGAGTTAAGACAGACACAGGAAGAAATCAGTCCCATAATGACAAAACATTAATATGAAACATAGAACAACTACTGGCGAGTTAAGACAGACACAGGAAGGAATCCGTCCTATAAAGACAAAACATTAATATAAAACAAAGGATAGCCACTGACGAGTTAAGACAGACACAGGAAGGAATCTGTCATATAATAACAAAACATTAATATAAAACATAGAACAACCACTAACCAGTTAAGACAGACACAGGAAGGAATCAGTCCTATAATGACAAAACATTAATATAAAACATAACACAAACACTGACGAGTAAAGACAGACGCAGGAAGGAATCAGTCCTATAATGACAAAACATTAATATAAAACATAGCACAACCACTGACGAGTTAAGACATACACAAGAAGGAATCAGTCCTATAATAACAAAACATTAATATAAAACACAGAACAACCACTGAGGGTTAAGACATACACAAGAAGGAATCAGTCCTATAATAACAAAACATTAATATAAAACACAGAACAATCACTGACGAGTTAAGACATACACAGGAAGGAATCAGACCCATAACGACAAAACATTAATGTAAAACATAGCACAACCACTGACGAGTTAAGACAGACACAGGAAGGAATCAGTCGA
The DNA here is from genome assembly GCF_021869535.1 of Mytilus californianus. Lineage (NCBI taxonomy): Eukaryota > Metazoa > Mollusca > Bivalvia > Mytilida > Mytilidae > Mytilus > Mytilus californianus. The sequence goes on along the minus strand of NW_026262734.1, from coordinate 122,692 downwards.
ATAATGACAAAACATTAATATAAAACATAGAACAACTACTGACGAGTTAAGACAGACACAGGAAGGAATCAGTCCTATAAAGACAAAATATTAATATAAAACATAGAACAACTACTGACGCGTTAAAAGTGACACAGAAAGGAATCAGTCCTATATATGACAAAACATTAAGATAAAACATAGCACAAACACTGACGAGTTAAGACAGACACAGGAAGGAATCAGTCCTATAATGAAAAAACATTAATATAAAACACAGATCAACCACTGACGAGTTAAGACATACACAGGAAGGAATCAGATCTATAATAAAAAAAACAAATATATATATAACAGAACAACCACTGACGAGTTAAGACAGACACAGGAAGAAATCAGTCCTATAATGACAAAACAATAATATAAAACATAGAACAACTATTGACGAGTTAAGACAGACACAGGAAAGAATCAGTCCTATAAAGACAAAACATTAATATAAAACATAGAACAACTACTGACGAGTTAAGACAGACACAGGAAGGAATCAGTCCTATAATGACAAAACATTAATATAAAACACAGAACAACCAATGACGGTTTAAGACAGACACAGGAAGGAATCAGTCCTATAATGACAAAACATTAATATAAAACATAGAACAACCACTGAGGGTTAAGACAGACACAGGAAGGAATCAGTCCTATAATGACAAAACATTAATATAAAACACAGAACAACCAATGACGGTTTAAGACAGACACAGGAAGGAATCAGTCCTATAATGACAAAACATTAAGATAAAACATAGCACAAACACTGACGAGTTAAGACAGACACAGGAAGGAATCAGTCCTATAATGAAAAAACATTAATATAAAACACAGAACAACCACTGACGAGTTAAGACATACACAGGAAGGAATCAGATCTATAATAACAAAACAAATATATATATAACAGAACAACCACTGACGAGTTAAGACAGACACAGGAAGAAATCAGTCCCATAATGACAAAACATTAATATGAAACATAGAACAACTACTGGCGAGTTAAGACAGACACAGGAAGGAATCCGTCCTATAAAGACAAAACATTAATATAAAACAAAGGATAGCCACTGACGAGTTAAGACAGACACAGGAAGGAATCTGTCATATAATAACAAAACATTAATATAAAACATAGAACAACCACTAACCAGTTAAGACAGACACAGGAAGGAATCAGTCCTATAATGACAAAACATTAATATAAAACATAACACAAACACTGACGAGTAAAGACAGACGCAGGAAGGAATCAGTCCTATAATGACAAAACATTAATATAAAACATAGCACAACCACTGACGAGTTAAGACATACACAAGAAGGAATCAGTCCTATAATAACAAAACATTAATATAAAACACAGAACAACCACTGAGGGTTAAGACATACACAAGAAGGAATCAGTCCTATAATAACAAAACATTAATATAAAACACAGAACAATCACTGACGAGTTAAGACATACACAGGAAGGAATCAGACCCATAACGACAAAACATTAATGTAAAACATAGCACAACCACTGACGAGTTAAGACAGACACAGGAAGGAATCAGTCGAATAATGACAAAACATTAATATAAAACATAGAACAACTACTGACGAGTTAAGACAGACACAGGAAGGAATCAGTCCTATAAATGACAAAACATTAAGATAAAACATAGCACAAACACTGACGAGTTAAGACAGACACAGGAAGGAATCAGTCCTATAATGAAAAAACATTAATATAAAACACAGATCAACCACTGACGAGTTAAGACATACACAGGAAGGAATCAGATCTATAATAACAAAACAAATATATATATAACAGAACAACCACTGACGAGTTAAGACAGACACAGGAAGAAATCAGTCCTATAATGACAAAACAATAAAATAAAACATAGAACAACTATTGACGAGTTAAGACAGACACAGGAAAGAATCAGTCCTATAAAGACAAAACATTAATATAAAACATAGAACAACTACTGACGAGTTAAGACAGACACAGGAAGGAATCAGTCCTATAATGACAAAACATTAATATAAAACACAGAACAACCACTGACGGTTTAAGACAGACACAGGAAGGAATCAGTCCTATAATGACAAAACATTAATATAAAACACAGAACAACCACTGAGGGTTAAGACAGACACAGGAAGGAATCAGTCATATAATAACAAAACATTAATATAAAACACAGAACAACCACTGACGGGTTTAGACAGACACAGGAAGGAATCAGTCCTATAATGACAAAACATTAATATAAAACACAGAACAACCACTGACGGGTTAAGACAGACACAGGAAGGAATCAGTCCTATGATGACAAAACATTAATATAAAACACAGAACAACCACTGACGAGTTAAGACAGACACAGGAAGGAATCAGTCCTATAATAAAAAAAACATTAATTTAAAACATATCACAACCACTGACGAGTTTAGACATACACAGGAAGGAATCAGTCCTATAATGAAAAAAAATTTATAAAACATAGAACAAGCACTGACGAGTTAAGACAGACACAGGAAGGAATCAGTCCTATAATGACATGAAATTAATATAAAACATAGGACAACCACTGACGGGTTAAGACAGACACTGGAAGGAATCAATCCTATAATAAAAAAAACATTAATATAAAACATAGCACAACCACTAAAAGTTAAGACAGACACAGGAAGGAATCAGTCCTATAATGACAAAACATTAATATAAAACAAAGAAGAATCACTGACGAGTTAAGACAGAGACAGGAAGGTATCAGTCCTATAATGACAAAACATTAATATAAAATAAAGGATAGCCACTGACGAGTTAAGACAGACACAGGAAGGAATCAGTCATATAATGACAAAACATTAATATAAAACATAGAACAACCACTAACGAGTTAAGACAGACACAGGAAGGAATCAGTCCTATATTGACAAAACTTTAATTTAAAACAAAGAAGAACCACTGACGAGTTAAGAGAGACACAGGAAGGAATCAGTCCTATAATGATAAAACATTAATATAAAAGAAAGGGTAGCCACTGACGAGTTAAGAAATACACAAGAAGGAATCAGTCATATAATGACATGAAATTAATATAAAACATAGGACAACCACTGACGGGTTAAGACAGACACTGGAAGGAATCAATCCTATAATAAAAAAAACATTAATATAAAACATAGAACAACCACTGGCGAGTTAAGAAATACACAGGAAGGAATCAGTCATATAATGACAAAACATTAATATAAAACAAAGAACAACCACTGACGAGTTAAGAGAGACACAGGAAGGAATCAGTCCTATAATGACAAAACATTAATATAAAACAAAGAAGAACCACTGACGAGTTAAGACAGACACAGGAATGAATGAGTCCTATAATGACAAAACATTAATATAAAACATAGGACACCACTGACGTGTTAAGACAGACACAGGAAGGGATCAGTCCTATAACGACAAAACATTAATATAAAACATAGATCAACTACTGACGAGTTAAGACAGACACAGGAAGGAACCAGTCCTATAATGACAAAACATTAATATAAAACAAAGGATAGCCACTGACGATTTAAGACAGACACAAGAAGGAATCAGTCCTATAATGACAAAACATTAATATAAAACAAGAACAACCACTGACGAGTTAAGACATACAAAGGAAGGAATCAGTCCTATAATGACAAAACATTAATATAAAACAAGGACAACCATTGACGAGTTAAGACAGACACAGGAAGGAATCAGTACTTTAATGACAAAACATTAATATAAAACAAAGGATAGCCACTGACGAGTTAAAACAGACACAGGAAGGAATCAGTCCTATAATGACAAAACATTATTATAAAACATAGAACAACCACTAACGAGTTAAGACAGACAAAGGAAGGAATCAGTCCTATAATGACAAAACTTTAATATAAAACAAAGAAGAACCTGGTTAGGGTTAGGGTTAGGGTTAGGGTTAGGTTAGGGTTAGGGTTTAGGGTTAGGGTTAGGGTTAGAGTTAGGGTTAGGGTTAGGGTGGGGGTTAGGGTTATGGTTAGGGTTAGGGTTAGGGTTTAGGGTTTAGGGTTTAGGGTAAGGGTTAGGGTTATGTATCATATAGAGGGGGGCAGCTTGGGTGTAGGTAGACAATTAAGATTGTGATATGGCTGGCGTATGAATATATGAGGGTTAGTGTTTGGGTTAGGGTTTGGGTTAGCCGGGACTATTTTCCAAAGTCTGAGTGCGCATGCGCGACATGCCTTGGATACAAGGGTTCCCCCCATTAGCATATGTGTACTGAGTGCTTTATATAGTAGGCTTTGTGTTATAATTTCCTCAAACAAGGTGTGACACAAAATTTGAATTCAGGGAAGATAATCCAATTAGGATTATAGGCAAAGTTTGAAAAATCGTAGCTCCGTTGTTTGCGGTCCGATGCTTAAACTGTTTAGTGTTTTGGAAAGGACATTTAACTGCGGAAATTGTGCTGACCTGATAGTGAAAATAAAATGTGTATAGCCGTTAAAAAAGACTTGGGTATTTGTTTACATATCAGACGTAGTAAGGAATACGGAAGGCTATATGGCAAACTTTGAAAAAGTCATAGCTTCGTTTTTAACCGTTTGATTTACAAAATGTTTAGGGTTAGGGTTACGGTTAGGGTAAGGGTTAGGGTTAGGGTTAGGTTAGGGTTAGGGTTAGGGTTAGAGGGGGGAACCTGGGGTGTAGGTAGACAATTAAGGTTGTGATATGGCTGGCGTATGAATATATGAGGGTTAGGGTTTGGGTTAGCCGGGACTAATTTCCAAAGTCTGAGTGCGCATGCGCGACATGCCTTGGATACAAGGGTTCCCCCATTAGCATATGTGTACTGAATGCTTTATATAGTAGGCTTTGTGTAATAATTTCCTCAAACAAGGTGTGACAAAATTTGAATTCAGGGAAGATAATCCAATTAGGAATATAGGCAAAGTTTGAAAAATCGTAGCTCCGTTGTTTGCGGTCCGATGCTTAAACTGTTTAGTGTTTTGGAAAGGACATTTAACTGCGGAAATTGTGCTGACCTGATAGTGAAAATAAAATGTGTATAGCCGTTAAAGAAGACTTGGGTATTTGTTTACATATCAGACGTAGTAAGGAATACGGGAGGCTATATGGCAAACTTTGAAAAAGTCATAGCTCCGTTTTTAACCGTTTGATTTACAAAATGTTTAGGGTTAGGGTTAGGATTAGTTAGGGTTAGGGTTAGTTAGGGTTAGGGTTAGGGTTAGGGTTAAGTTATGGTTAGAGGGGGGCACCTGGGGTGTAGGTAGACAATTAAGGTTGTGATATGGCTGGCGTATGAATATATGAGGGTTAGGGTTTGGGTTAGGGTTAGGGTTAGGTATGGTTAGGGTTAGGGTTAGGGTTAGGGTTAGGGTTAGGGTAGTGGACTTTGACGAGGGTTAGTGAGGTGCCCTTTTTCACTTCTGCGCATGTCTGCCCTTTTTTGTGACTGCGCATGCGTCAGAAATTTCCAAAAATATTTCTAAGTACAGAGTATGAAAAGTGCCTTTGACTTCAATCTTCAAATAGGTGTAGAATGGATTTGAATAGAGATATTTTCTTAAAGTTAACTGTTCCGAAAAGATGAAAAGGCGATCTAGAGCATGAAAACTTATTGGTATCAATGAAGTGTACGGCCGCACTTTCCGACCTCACTGAAGAAACGTTTGTGTGAGAGTGAAGCCTAATCCCGACATTAACCCCAACTCCGAAACTACAAAAGATAAAGACTTGCGGTTTTCATCATAGGCTTAATTCTCGCAAAGTACTGCCCCTAACGGGGTCGATTTATTAATTTCAAGCCAATCGAAGCATAGGATCATGTTGAGACTTTGAAAAGATCGACTTTGAAAAGTACCAAAAACCACAACCTGACCCCCCACCCCTCCAAAACTGTGATTTTTGAGAAGTTCGTGAAAAAACTTAATACGAAAATCTAATCGGTTAACCCCCTAGACTTACCCGTTCCAAGATAAAGTAAGGCCTTCAAAACAACGATTTTAACACATTTGGGGTTTTGGTTTGGGTTAGTGTTAGGGTTAGGGTTAGGGTCAGGGTTTGGGTCAGGGTTAGGGTCAGGGTTAGGGTCAGGATTTGGGTCAGGGTTAGGGTCAGGGTTTGGGTCAGGGTTAGGGTCAGGGTCAGGGTTTAAGTTAGGGTTAGGGTCAGGGTTTGCGTATGGTAGTGGACTTTGACGAGGGTTAGTGAGGTGCCCTTTTTCACTTCTGCGCATGTCTGCCCTTTTTTGTGACTGCGCATGCGTCAGAAATTTCCAAAAATATTTCTAAGTACAGAGTATGAAAAGTGCCTTTGACTTCAATCTTCAAATAGGTGTAGAATGGATTTGAATAGAGATATTTTCTTAAAGTTAACTGTTCCGAAAAGATGAAAAGGCGATCTAGAGCATGAAAACTTATTGGTATCAATGAAGTGTACGGCCGCACTTTCCGACCTCACTGAAGAAACGTTTGTGTGAGAGTGAAGCCTAATCCCGACATTAACCCCAACTCCGAAACTACAAAAGATAAAGACTTGCGGTTTTCATCATAGGCTTAATTCTCGCAAAGTACTGCCCCTAACGGGGTCGATTTATTAATTTCAAGCCAATCGAAGCATAGGATCATGTTGAGACTTTGAAAAGATCGACTTTGAAAAGTACCAAAAACCACAACCTGACCCCCCACCCCTCCAAAACTGTGATTTTTGAGAAGTTCGTGAAAAAACTTAATACGAAAATCTAATCGGTTAACCCCCTAGACTTACCCGTTCCAAGATAAAGTAAGGCCTTCAAAACAACGATTTTAACACATTTGGGGTTTTGGTTTGGGTTAGTGTTAGGGTTAGGGTTAGGGTCAGGGTTTGGGTCAGGGTTAGGGTCAGGGTTAGGGTCAGGGTTTGGGTCAGGGTTAGGGTCAGGGTTAGGGTCAGGATTTGGGTCAGGGTTAGGGTCAGGGTTTGGGTCAGGGTTAGGGTCAGGGTTTGGGTCAGGGTTAGGGTCAGGGTCAGGGTTTAAGTTAGGGTTAGGGTCAGGGTTTGCGTATGGTAGTGGACTTTGACGAGGGTTAGTGAGGTGCCCTTTTTCACTTCTGCGCATGTCTGCCCTTTTTTGTGACTGCGCATGCGTCAGAAATTTCCAAAAATATTTCTAAGTACAAATTATGAAAAGTGCCTTTGACTTCAATCTTCAAATAGGTGTAGAATGGATTTGAATAGAGATATTTTCTTAAAGTTAACTGTTCCGAAAAGATGAAAAGGCGATCTAGAGCATGAAAACTTATTGGTATCAATGAAGTGTACGGCCGCACTTTCCGACCTCACTGAAGAAACGTTTGTGTGAGAGTGAAGCCTAATCCCGACATTAACCCCAACTCCGAAACTACAAAAGATAAAGACTTGCGGTTTTCATCATAGGCTTAATTCTCGCAAAGTACTGCCCCTAACGGGGTCGATTTATTAATTTCAAGCCAATCGAAGCATAGGATCATGTTGAGACTTTGAAAAGATCGACTTTGAAAAGTACCAAAAACCACAACCTGACCCCCCACCCCTCCAAAACTGTGATTTTTGAGAAGTTCGTGAAAAAACTTAATACGAAAATCTAATCGGTTAACCCCCTAGACTTACCCGTTCCAAGATAAAGTAAGGCCTTCAAAACAACGATTTTAACACATTTGGGGTTTTGGTTTGGGTTAGTGTTAGGGTTAGGGTTAGGGTCAGGGTTTGGGTCAGGGTTAGGGTCAGGGTTAGGGTCAGGGTTTGGGTCAGGGTTAGGGTCAGGGTTAGGGTCAGGATTTGGGTCAGGGTTAGGGTCAGGGTTTGGGTCAGGGTTAGGGTCAGGGTCAGGGTTTAAGTTAGGGTTAGGGTCAGGGTTTGCGTATGGTAGTGGACTTTGACGAGGGTTAGTGAGGTGCCCTTTTTCACTTCTGCGCATGTCTGCCCTTTTTTGTGACTGCGCATGCGTCAGAAATTTCCAAAAATATTTCTAAGTACAGAGTATGAAAAGTGCCTTTGACTTCAATCTTCAAATAGGTGTAGAATGGATTTGAATAGAGATATTTTCTTAAAGTTAACTGTTCCGAAAAGATGAAAAGGCGATCTAGAGCATGAAAACTTATTGGTATCAATGAAGTGTACGGCCGCACTTTCCGACCTCACTGAAGAAACGTTTGTGTGAGAGTGAAGCCTAATCCCGACATTAACCCCAACTCCGAAACTACAAAAGATAAAGACTTGCGGTTTTCATCATAGGCTTAATTCTCGCAAAGTACTGCCCCTAACGGGGTCGATTTATTAATTTCAAGCCAATCGATGCATAGGATCATGTTGAGACTTTGAAAAGATCGACTTTGAAAAGTACCAAAAACCACAACCTGACCCCCCACCCCTCCAAAACTGTGATTTTTGAGAAGTTCGTGAAAAAACTTAATACGAAAATCTAATCGGTTAACCCCCTAGACTTACCCGTTCCAAGATAAAGTAAGGCCTTCAAAACAACGATTTTAACACATTTGGGGTTTTGGTTTGGGTTAGTGTTAGGGTTAGGGTTAGGGTCAGGGTTTGGGTCAGGGTTAGGGTCAGGGTTAGGGTCAGGGTTTGGGTCAGGGTTAGGGTCAGGGTTAGGGTCAGGATTTGGGTCAGGGTTAGGGTCAGGGTTAGGGTTAGGGTTAGGGTTAGGGTTAGGGTTAGGGTTAGGGTTAGGGTTAGGTTAGGGTTAGGGTTAGGGTTAGGGTTAGGGTAGTGGACTTTGAACCCTAACCCTAACCCTAACCCTAACCCTAACCCTAACCCTAACCCTAACCCTAACCCTAACCCTAACCCTAACCCTAAACCCTAACCCTAACCCTAACCCTAACCCTAACCCTAACCCTAACCCTAACCCTAACCCTAACCCTAACCCTAACCTAACCCTAACCCTAACCCTAACCCTAACCCTAACCCTAACCCTAACCCTAACCCTAAACCCTAAACCCTAACCCTAACCCTAACCCTAACCCTAACCCTAACCCTAACCCTAACCCTAACCCTAACCCTAACCCTAACCCTAACCCTAACCCTAACCTAACCCTAACCCTAACCCTAACCCTAACCCTAACCCTAACCCTAACCCTAGGCTTCACTCTCACACAAACGTTTCTTCAGTGAGGTCGGAAAGTGCGGCCGTACACTTCATTGATACCAATAAGTTTTCATGCTCTAGATCGCCTTTTCATCTTTTCGGAACAGTTAACTTTAAGAAAATATCTCTATTCAAATCCATTCTACACCTATTTGAAGATTGAAGTCAAAGGCACTTTTCATACTCTGTACTTAGAAATATTTTTGGAAATTTCTGACGCATGCGCAGTCACAAAAAAGGGCAGACATGCGCAGAAGTGAAAAAGGGCACCTCACTAACCCTCGTCAAAGTCAGGGTTAGGGTTAGGGTCAGGGTTAGTGTTAGGGTAAGGGTCAGGGTAGTGGACTTGAAGGATGGTAGTGGACTTTGGCGAGGGTTAGTGAGGTGACCTTTTTTTACTTCTGCGCATGTCTGACCTTTTTTGTGACTGCGCATGCGTGAGAAATTTCCAAAAATATTTCTAAGTACAGAGTATGAAAAGTGCCTTTGACTTCAATCTTCAAACAGGTGTAGAATGGATTTGAATAGAGATATTTTCTTAAAGTTAACTGTTCCGAAAAGATGAAAAGGCGATCTAGAGCATGAAAACTTATTGGTATCAATGAAGTGTACGGCCGCACTTTCCGACCTCACTGAAGAAACGTTTGTGTGAGAGTGAAGCCTAATCCCGACATTAACCCCAACTCCGAAACTACAAAAGATAAAGACTTGCGGTTTTCATCATAGGCTTAATTCTCGCAAAGTACTGCCCCTAACGGGGTCGATTTATTAATTTCAAGCCAATCGAAGCATAGGATCATGTTGAGACTTTGAAAAGATCGACTTTGAAAAGTACCAAAAACCACAACCTGACCCCCCACCCCTCCAAAACTGTGATTTTTGAGAAGTTCGTGAAAAAACTTAATACGAAAATCTAATCGGTTAACCCCCTAGACTTACCCGTTCCAAGATAAAGTAAGGCCTTCAAAACAACGATTTTAACACATTTGGGGTTTTGGTTTGGGTTAGTGTTTGGGTTAGGGTTAGGGTCAGGGTTTGGGTCAGGGTTAGGGTCAGGGTTAGGGTCAGGGTTTGGGTCAGGGTTAGGGTCAGGGTTTGGGTTTGGGTTAGGGTCAGGGTTTGGGTTAGGGTCAGGGTTAGGGTTAGGGTCAGGGTTAGTGTTAGGGTAAGGGTCAGGGTAGTGGACTTGAAGGATGGTAGTGGACTTTGGCGAGGGTTAGTGAGGTGACCTTTTTTACTTCTGCGCATGTCTGACCTTTTTTGTGACTGCGCATGCGTGAGAAATTTCCAAAAATATTTCTAAGTACAGAGTATGAAAAGTGCCTTTGACTTCAATCTTCAAACAGGTGTAGAATGGATTTGAATAGAGATATTTTCTTAAAGTTAACTGTTCCGAAAAGATGAAAAGGCGATCTAGAGCATGAAAACTTATTGGTATCAATGAAGTGTACGGCCGCACTTTCCGACCTCACTGAAGAAACGTTTGTGTGAGAGTGAAGCCTAATCCCGACATTAACCCCAACTCCGAAACTACAAAAGATAAAGACTTGCGGTTTTCATCATAGGCTTAATTCTCGCAAAGTACTGCCCCTAACGGGGTCGATTTATTAATTTCAAGCCAATCGAAGCAAAGGATCATGTTGAGACTTTGAAAAGATCGACTTTGAAAAGTACCAAAAACCACAACCTGACCCCCCACCCCTCCAAAACTGTGATTTTTGAGAAGTTCGTGAAAAAACTTAATACGAAAATCTAATCGGTTAACCCCCTAGACTTACCCGTTCCAAGATAAAGTAAGGCCTTCAAAACAACGATTTTAACACATTTGGGGTTTTGGTTTGGGTTAGTGTTTGGGTTAGGGTTAGGGTCAGGGTTTGGGTCAGGGTTAGGGTCAGGGTTAGGGTCAGGGTTTGGGTCAGGGTTAGGGTCAGGGTTTGGGTTTGGGTTAGGGTCAGGGTTTGGGTTAGGGTCAGGGTTAGGGTTAGGGTCAGGGTTAGTGTTAGGGTAAGGGTCAGGGTAGTGGACTTGGGGTTAGGGTTAGGGTTAGGGTTAGGGTTAGGGTTAGGGTTAGGGTTAGGGTAGTGGACTTTGGCGAGGGTTAGTGAGGTGACCTTTTTTACTTCTGCGCATGTCTGACCTTTTTTGTGACTGCGCATGCGTGAGAAATTTCCAAAAATATTTCTAAGTACAGAGTATGAAAAGTGCCTTTGACTTCAATCTTCAAACAGGTGTAGAATGGATTTGAATAGAGATATTTTCTTAAAGTTAACTGTTCCGAAAAGATGAAAAGGCGATCTAGAGCATGAAAACTTATTGGTATCAATGAAGTGTACGGCCGCACTTTCCGACCTCACTGAAGAAACGTTTGTGTGAGAGTGAAGCCTAATCCCGACATTAACCCCAACTCCGAAACTACAAAAGATAAAGACTTGCGGTTTTCATCATAGGCTTAATTCTCGCAAAGTACTGCCCCTAACGGGGTCGATTTATTAATTTCAAGCCAATCGAAGCAAAGGATCATGTTGAGACTTTGAAAAGATCGACTTTGAAAAGTACCAAAAACCACAACCTGACCCCCCACCCCTCCAAAACTGTGATTTTTGAGAAGTTCGTGAAAAAACTTAATACGAAAATCTAATCGGTTAACCCCCTAGACTTACCCGTTCCAAGATAAAGTAAGGCCTTCAAAACAACGATTTTAACACATTTGGGGTTTTGGTTTGGGTTAGTGTTTGGGTTAGGGTTAGGGTCAGGGTTTGGGTCAGGGTTAGGGTCAGGGTTAGGGTCAGGGTTTGGGTCAGGGTTAGGGTCAGGGTTTGGGTTTGGGTTAGGGTCAGGGTTTGGGTTAGGGTCAGGGTTAGGGTTAGGGTCAGGGTTAGTGTTAGGGTAAGGGTCAGGGTAGTGGACTTGGGGTTAGGGTTAGGGTTAGGGTTAGGGTTAGGGTTAGGGTTAGGGTTAGGGTAGTGGACTTTGGCGAGGGTTAGTGAGGTGACCTTTTTTACTTCTGCGCATGTCTGACCTTTTTTGTGACTGCGCATGCGTGAGAAATTTCCAAAAATATTTCTAAGTACAGAGTATGAAAAGTGCCTTTGACTTCAATCTTCAAACAGGTGTAGAATGGATTTGAATAGAGATATTTTCTTAAAGTTAACTGTTCCGAAAAGATGAAAAGGCGATCTAGAGCATGAAAACTTATTGGTATCAATGAAGTGTACGGCCGCACTTTCCGACCTCACTGAAGAAACGTTTGTGTGAGAGTGAAGCCTAATCCCGACATTAACCCCAACTCCGAAACTACAAAAGATAAAGACTTGCGGTTTTCATCATAGGCTTAATTCTCGCAAAGTACTGCCCCTAACGGGGTCGATTTATTAATTTCAAGCCAATCGAAGCAAAGGATCATGTTGAGACTTTGAAAAGATCGACTTTGAAAAGTACCAAAAACCACAACCTGACCCCCCACCCCTCCAAAACTGTGATTTTTGAGAAGTTCGTGAAAAAACTTAATACGAAAATCTAATCGGTTAACCCCCTAGACTTACCCGTTCCAAGATAAAGTAAGGCCTTCAAAACAACGATTTTAACACATTTGGGGTTTTGGTTTGGGTTAGTGTTTGGGTTAGGGTTAGGGTCAGGGTTTGGGTCAGGGTTAGGGTCAGGGTTAGGGTCAGGGTTTGGGTCAGGGTTAGGGTCAGGGTTTGGGTTTGGGTTAGGGTCAGGGTTTGGGTTAGGGTCAGGGTTAGGGTTAGGGTCAGGGTTAGTGTTAGGGTAAGGGTCAGGGTAGTGGACTTGGGGTTAGGGTTAGGGTTAGGGTTAGGGTTAGGGTTAGGGTTAGGGTTAGGGTAGTGGACTTTGGCGAGGGTTAGTGAGGTGACCTTTTTTACTTCTGCGCATGTCTGACCTTTTTTGTGACTGCGCATGCGTGAGAAATTTCCAAAAATATTTCTAAGTACAGAGTATGAAAAGTGCCTTTGACTTCAATCTTCAAACAGGTGTAGAATGGATTTGAATAGAGATATTTTCTTAAAGTTAACTGTTCCGAAAAGATGAAAAGGCGATCTAGAGCATGAAAACTTATTGGTATCAATGAAGTGTACGGCCGCACTTTCCGACCTCACTGAAGAAACGTTTGTGTGAGAGTGAAGCCTAATCCCGACATTAACCCCAACTCCGAAACTACAAAAGATAAAGACTTGCGGTTTTCATCATAGGCTTAATTCTCGCAAAGTACTGCCCCTAACGGGGTCGATTTATTAATTTCAAGCCAATCGAAGCAAAGGATCATGTTGAGACTTTGAAAAGATCGACTTTGAAAAGTACCAAAAACCACAACCTGACCCCCCACCCCTCCAAAACTGTGATTTTTGAGAAGTTCGTGAAAAAACTTAATACGAAAATCTAATCGGTTAACCCCCTAGACTTACCCGTTCCAAGATAAAGTAAGGCCTTCAAAACAACGATTTTAACACATTTGGGGTTTTGGTTTGGGTTAGTGTTTGGGTTAGGGTTAGGGTCAGGGTTTGGGTCAGGGTTAGGGTCAGGGTTAGGGTCAGGGTTTGGGTCAGGGTTAGGGTCAGGGTTTGGGTTTGGGTTAGGGTCAGGGTTTGGGTTAGGGTCAGGGTTAGGGTTAGGGTCAGGGTTAGTGTTAGGGTAAGGGTCAGGGTAGTGGACTTGGGGTTAGGGTTAGGGTTAGGGTTAGGGTTAGGGTTAGGGTTAGGGTTAGGGTAGTGGACTTTGGCGAGGGTTAGTGAGGTGACCTTTTTTACTTCTGCGCATGTCTGACCTTTTTTGTGACTGCGCATGCGTGAGAAATTTCCAAAAATATTTCTAAGTACAGAGTATGAAAAGTGCCTTTGACTTCAATCTTCAAACAGGTGTAGAATGGATTTGAATAGAGATATTTTCTTAAAGTTAACTGTTCCGAAAAGATGAAAAGGCGATCTAGAGCATGAAAACTTATTGGTATCAATGAAGTGTACGGCCGCACTTTCCGACCTCACTGAAGAAACGTTTGTGTGAGAGTGAAGCCTAATCCCGACATTAACCCCAACTCCGAAACTACAAAAGATAAAGACTTGCGGTTTTCATCATAGGCTTAATTCTCGCAAAGTACTGCCCCTAACGGGGTCGATTTATTAATTTCAAGCCAATCGAAGCAAAGGATCATGTTGAGACTTTGAAAAGATCGACTTTGAAAAGTACCAAAAACCACAACCTGACCCCCCACCCCTCCAAAACTGTGATTTTTGAGAAGTTCGTGAAAAAACTTAATACGAAAATCTAATCGGTTAACCCCCTAGACTTACCCGTTCCAAGATAAAGTAAGGCCTTCAAAACAACGATTTTAACACATTTGGGGTTTTGGTTTGGGTTAGTGTTTGGGTTAGGGTTAGGGTCAGGGTTTGGGTCAGGGTTAGGGTCAGGGTTAGGGTCAGGGTTTGGGTCAGGGTTAGGGTCAGGGTTTGGGTTTGGGTTAGGGTCAGGGTTTGGGTTAGGGTCAGGGTTAGGGTTAGGGTCAGGGTTAGTGTTAGGGTAAGGGTCAGGGTAGTGGACTTGGGGTTAGGGTTAGGGTTAGGGTTAGGGTTAGGGTTAGGGTTAGGGTTAGGGTAGTGGACTTTGGCGAGGGTTAGTGAGGTGACCTTTTTTACTTCTGCGCATGTCTGACCTTTTTTGTGACTGCGCATGCGTGAGAAATTTCCAAAAATATTTCTAAGTACAGAGTATGAAAAGTGCCTTTGACTTCAATCTTCAAACAGGTGTAGAATGGATTTGAATAGAGATATTTTCTTAAAGTTAACTGTTCCGAAAAGATGAAAAGGCGATCTAGAGCATGAAAACTTATTGGTATCAATGAAGTGTACGGCCGCACTTTCCGACCTCACTGAAGAAACGTTTGTGTGAGAGTGAAGCCTAATCCCGACATTAACCCCAACTCCGAAACTACAAAAGATAAAGACTTGCGGTTTTCATCATAGGCTTAATTCTCGCAAAGTACTGCCCCTAACGGGGTCGATTTATTAATTTCAAGCCAATCGAAGCAAAGGATCATGTTGAGACTTTGAAAAGATCGACTTTGAAAAGTACCAAAAACCACAACCTGACCCCCCACCCCTCCAAAACTGTGATTTTTGAGAAGTTCGTGAAAAAACTTAATACGAAAATCTAATCGGTTAACCCCCTAGACTTACCCGTTCCAAGATAAAGTAAGGCCTTCAAAACAACGATTTTAACACATTTGGGGTTTTGGTTTGGGTTAGTGTTTGGGTTAGGGTTAGGGTCAGGGTTTGGGTCAGGGTTAGGGTCAGGGTTAGGGTCAGGGTTTGGGTCAGGGTTAGGGTCAGGGTTTGGGTTTGGGTTAGGGTCAGGGTTTGGGTTAGGGTCAGGGTTAGGGTTAGGGTCAGGGTTAGTGTTAGGGTAAGGGTCAGGGTAGTGGACTTGGGGTTAGGGTTAGGGTTAGGGTTAGGGTTAGGGTTAGGGTTAGGGTTAGGGTAGTGGACTTTGGCGAGGGTTAGTGAGGTGACCTTTTTTACTTCTGCGCATGTCTGACCTTTTTTGTGACTGCGCATGCGTGAGAAATTTCCAAAAATATTTCTAAGTACAGAGTATGAAAAGTGCCTTTGACTTCAATCTTCAAACAGGTGTAGAATGGATTTGAATAGAGATATTTTCTTAAAGTTAACTGTTCCGAAAAGATGAAAAGGCGATCTAGAGCATGAAAACTTATTGGTATCAATGAAGTGTACGGCCGCACTTTCCGACCTCACTGAAGAAACGTTTGTGTGAGAGTGAAGCCTAATCCCGACATTAACCCCAACTCCGAAACTACAAAAGATAAAGACTTGCGGTTTTCATCATAGGCTTAATTCTCGCAAAGTACTGCCCCTAACGGGGTCGATTTATTAATTTCAAGCCAATCGAAGCAAAGGATCATGTTGAGACTTTGAAAAGATCGACTTTGAAAAGTACCAAAAACCACAACCTGACCCCCCACCCCTCCAAAACTGTGATTTTTGAGAAGTTCGTGAAAAAACTTAATACGAAAATCTAATCGGTTAACCCCCTAGACTTACCCGTTCCAAGATAAAGTAAGGCCTTCAAAACAACGATTTTAACACATTTGGGGTTTTGGTTTGGGTTAGTGTTTGGGTTAGGGTTAGGGTCAGGGTTTGGGTCAGGGTTAGGGTCAGGGTTAGGGTCAGGGTTTGGGTCAGGGTTAGGGTCAGGGTTTGGGTTTGGGTTAGGGTCAGGGTTTGGGTTAGGGTCAGGGTTAGGGTTAGGGTCAGGGTTAGTGTTAGGGTAAGGGTCAGGGTAGTGGACTTGGGGTTAGGGTTAGGGTTAGGGTTAGGGTTAGGGTTAGGGTTAGGGTTAGGGTAGTGGACTTTGGCGAGGGTTAGTGAGGTGACCTTTTTTACTTCTGCGCATGTCTGACCTTTTTTGTGACTGCGCATGCGTGAGAAATTTCCAAAAATATTTCTAAGTACAGAGTATGAAAAGTGCCTTTGACTTCAATCTTCAAACAGGTGTAGAATGGATTTGAATAGAGATATTTTCTTAAAGTTAACTGTTCCGAAAAGATGAAAAGGCGATCTAGAGCATGAAAACTTATTGGTATCAATGAAGTGTACGGCCGCACTTTCCGACCTCACTGAAGAAACGTTTGTGTGAGAGTGAAGCCTAATCCCGACATTAACCCCAACTCCGAAACTACAAAAGATAAAGACTTGCGGTTTTCATCATAGGCTTAATTCTCGCAAAGTACTGCCCCTAACGGGGTCGATTTATTAATTTCAAGCCAATCGAAGCAAAGGATCATGTTGAGACTTTGAAAAGATCGACTTTGAAAAGTACCAAAAACCACAACCTGACCCCCCACCCCTCCAAAACTGTGATTTTTGAGAAGTTCGTGAAAAAACTTAATACGAAAATCTAATCGGTTAACCCCCTAGACTTACCCGTTCCAAGATAAAGTAAGGCCTTCAAAACAACGATTTTAACACATTTGGGGTTTTGGTTTGGGTTAGTGTTTGGGTTAGGGTTAGGGTCAGGGTTTGGGTCAGGGTTAGGGTCAGGGTTAGGGTCAGGGTTTGGGTCAGGGTTAGGGTCAGGGTTTGGGTTTGGGTTAGGGTCAGGGTTTGGGTTAGGGTCAGGGTTAGGGTTAGGGTCAGGGTTAGTGTTAGGGTAAGGGTCAGGGTAGTGGACTTGGGGTTAGGGTTAGGGTTAGGGTTAGGGTTAGGGTTAGGGTTAGGGTTAGGGTAGTGGACTTTGGCGAGGGTTAGTGAGGTGACCTTTTTTACTTCTGCGCATGTCTGACCTTTTTTGTGACTGCGCATGCGTGAGAAATTTCCAAAAATATTTCTAAGTACAGAGTATGAAAAGTGCCTTTGACTTCAATCTTCAAACAGGTGTAGAATGGATTTGAATAGAGATATTTTCTTAAAGTTAACTGTTCCGAAAAGATGAAAAGGCGATCTAGAGCATGAAAACTTATTGGTATCAATGAAGTGTACGGCCGCACTTTCCGACCTCACTGAAGAAACGTTTGTGTGAGAGTGAAGCCTAATCCCGACATTAACCCCAACTCCGAAACTACAAAAGATAAAGACTTGCGGTTTTCATCATAGGCTTAATTCTCGCAAAGTACTGCCCCTAACGGGGTCGATTTATTAATTTCAAGCCAATCGAAGCAAAGGATCATGTTGAGACTTTGAAAAGATCGACTTTGAAAAGTACCAAAAACCACAACCTGACCCCCCACCCCTCCAAAACTGTGATTTTTGAGAAGTTCGTGAAAAAACTTAATACGAAAATCTAATCGGTTAACCCCCTAGACTTACCCGTTCCAAGATAAAGTAAGGCCTTCAAAACAACGATTTTAACACATTTGGGGTTTTGGTTTGGGTTAGTGTTTGGGTTAGGGTTAGGGTCAGGGTTTGGGTCAGGGTTAGGGTCAGGGTTAGGGTCAGGGTTTGGGTCAGGGTTAGGGTCAGGGTTTGGGTTTGGGTTAGGGTCAGGGTTTGGGTTAGGGTCAGGGTTAGGGTTAGGGTCAGGGTTAGTGTTAGGGTAAGGGTCAGGGTAGTGGACTTGGGGTTAGGGTTAGGGTTAGGGTTAGGGTTAGGGTTAGGGTTAGGGTTAGGGTAGTGGACTTTGGCGAGGGTTAGTGAGGTGACCTTTTTTACTTCTGCGCATGTCTGACCTTTTTTGTGACTGCGCATGCGTGAGAAATTTCCAAAAATATTTCTAAGTACAGAGTATGAAAAGTGCCTTTGACTTCAATCTTCAAACAGGTGTAGAATGGATTTGAATAGAGATATTTTCTTAAAGTTAACTGTTCCGAAAAGATGAAAAGGCGATCTAGAGCATGAAAACTTATTGGTATCAATGAAGTGTACGGCCGCACTTTCCGACCTCACTGAAGAAACGTTTGTGTGAGAGTGAAGCCTAATCCCGACATTAACCCCAACTCCGAAACTACAAAAGATAAAGACTTGCGGTTTTCATCATAGGCTTAATTCTCGCAAAGTACTGCCCCTAACGGGGTCGATTTATTAATTTCAAGCCAATCGAAGCAAAGGATCATGTTGAGACTTTGAAAAGATCGACTTTGAAAAGTACCAAAAACCACAACCTGACCCCCCACCCCTCCAAAACTGTGATTTTTGAGAAGTTCGTGAAAAAACTTAATACGAAAATCTAATCGGTTAACCCCCTAGACTTACCCGTTCCAAGATAAAGTAAGGCCTTCAAAACAACGATTTTAACACATTTGGGGTTTTGGTTTGGGTTAGTGTTTGGGTTAGGGTTAGGGTCAGGGTTTGGGTCAGGGTTAGGGTCAGGGTTAGGGTCAGGGTTTGGGTCAGGGTTAGGGTCAGGGTTTGGGTTTGGGTTAGGGTCAGGGTTTGGGTTAGGGTCAGGGTTAGGGTTAGGGTCAGGGTTAGTGTTAGGGTAAGGGTCAGGGTAGTGGACTTGGGGTTAGGGTTAGGGTTAGGGTTAGGGTTAGGGTTAGGGTTAGGGTTAGGGTAGTGGACTTTGGCGAGGGTTAGTGAGGTGACCTTTTTTACTTCTGCGCATGTCTGACCTTTTTTGTGACTGCGCATGCGTGAGAAATTTCCAAAAATATTTCTAAGTACAGAGTATGAAAAGTGCCTTTGACTTCAATCTTCAAACAGGTGTAGAATGGATTTGAATAGAGATATTTTCTTAAAGTTAACTGTTCCGAAAAGATGAAAAGGCGATCTAGAGCATGAAAACTTATTGGTATCAATGAAGTGTACGGCCGCACTTTCCGACCTCACTGAAGAAACGTTTGTGTGAGAGTGAAGCCTAATCCCGACATTAACCCCAACTCCGAAACTACAAAAGATAAAGACTTGCGGTTTTCATCATAGGCTTAATTCTCGCAAAGTACTGCCCCTAACGGGGTCGATTTATTAATTTCAAGCCAATCGAAGCAAAGGATCATGTTGAGACTTTGAAAAGATCGACTTTGAAAAGTACCAAAAACCACAACCTGACCCCCCACCCCTCCAAAACTGTGATTTTTGAGAAGTTCGTGAAAAAACTTAATACGAAAATCTAATCGGTTAACCCCCTAGACTTACCCGTTCCAAGATAAAGTAAGGCCTTCAAAACAACGATTTTAACACATTTGGGGTTTTGGTTTGGGTTAGTGTTTGGGTTAGGGTTAGGGTCAGGGTTTGGGTCAGGGTTAGGGTCAGGGTTAGGGTCAGGGTTTGGGTCAGGGTTAGGGTCAGGGTTTGGGTTTGGGTTAGGGTCAGGGTTTGGGTTAGGGTCAGGGTTAGGGTTAGGGTCAGGGTTAGTGTTAGGGTAAGGGTCAGGGTAGTGGACTTGGGGTTAGGGTTAGGGTTAGGGTTAGGGTTAGGGTTAGGGTTAGGGTTAGGGTAGTGGACTTTGGCGAGGGTTAGTGAGGTGACCTTTTTTACTTCTGCGCATGTCTGACCTTTTTTGTGACTGCGCATGCGTGAGAAATTTCCAAAAATATTTCTAAGTACAGAGTATGAAAAGTGCCTTTGACTTCAATCTTCAAACAGGTGTAGAATGGATTTGAATAGAGATATTTTCTTAAAGTTAACTGTTCCGAAAAGATGAAAAGGCGATCTAGAGCATGAAAACTTATTGGTATCAATGAAGTGTACGGCCGCACTTTCCGACCTCACTGAAGAAACGTTTGTGTGAGAGTGAAGCCTAATCCCGACATTAACCCCAACTCCGAAACTACAAAAGATAAAGACTTGCGGTTTTCATCATAGGCTTAATTCTCGCAAAGTACTGCCCCTAACGGGGTCGATTTATTAATTTCAAGCCAATCGAAGCAAAGGATCATGTTGAGACTTTGAAAAGATCGACTTTGAAAAGTACCAAAAACCACAACCTGACCCCCCACCCCTCCAAAACTGTGATTTTTGAGAAGTTCGTGAAAAAACTTAATACGAAAATCTAATCGGTTAACCCCCTAGACTTACCCGTTCCAAGATAAAGTAAGGCCTTCAAAACAACGATTTTAACACATTTGGGGTTTTGGTTTGGGTTAGTGTTTGGGTTAGGGTTAGGGTCAGGGTTTGGGTCAGGGTTAGGGTCAGGGTTAGGGTCAGGGTTTGGGTCAGGGTTAGGGTCAGGGTTTGGGTTTGGGTTAGGGTCAGGGTTTGGGTTAGGGTCAGGGTTAGGGTTAGGGTCAGGGTTAGTGTTAGGGTAAGGGTCAGGGTAGTGGACTTGGGGTTAGGGTTAGGGTTAGGGTTAGGGTTAGGGTTAGGGTTAGGGTTAGGGTAGTGGACTTTGGCGAGGGTTAGTGAGGTGACCTTTTTTACTTCTGCGCATGTCTGACCTTTTTTGTGACTGCGCATGCGTGAGAAATTTCCAAAAATATTTCTAAGTACAGAGTATGAAAAGTGCCTTTGACTTCAATCTTCAAACAGGTGTAGAATGGATTTGAATAGAGATATTTTCTTAAAGTTAACTGTTCCGAAAAGATGAAAAGGCGATCTAGAGCATGAAAACTTATTGGTATCAATGAAGTGTACGGCCGCACTTTCCGACCTCACTGAAGAAACGTTTGTGTGAGAGTGAAGCCTAATCCCGACATTAACCCCAACTCCGAAACTACAAAAGATAAAGACTTGCGGTTTTCATCATAGGCTTAATTCTCGCAAAGTACTGCCCCTAACGGGGTCGATTTATTAATTTCAAGCCAATCGAAGCAAAGGATCATGTTGAGACTTTGAAAAGATCGACTTTGAAAAGTACCAAAAACCACAACCTGACCCCCCACCCCTCCAAAACTGTGATTTTTGAGAAGTTCGTGAAAAAACTTAATACGAAAATCTAATCGGTTAACCCCCTAGACTTACCCGTTCCAAGATAAAGTAAGGCCTTCAAAACAACGATTTTAACACATTTGGGGTTTTGGTTTGGGTTAGTGTTTGGGTTAGGGTTAGGGTCAGGGTTTGGGTCAGGGTTAGGGTCAGGGTTAGGGTCAGGGTTTGGGTCAGGGTTAGGGTCAGGGTTTGGGTTTGGGTTAGGGTCAGGGTTTGGGTTAGGGTCAGGGTTAGGGTTAGGGTCAGGGTTAGTGTTAGGGTAAGGGTCAGGGTAGTGGACTTGGGGTTAGGGTTAGGGTTAGGGTTAGGGTTAGGGTTAGGGTTAGGGTTAGGGTAGTGGACTTTGGCGAGGGTTAGTGAGGTGACCTTTTTTACTTCTGCGCATGTCTGACCTTTTTTGTGACTGCGCATGCGTGAGAAATTTCCAAAAATATTTCTAAGTACAGAGTATGAAAAGTGCCTTTGACTTCAATCTTCAAACAGGTGTAGAATGGATTTGAATAGAGATATTTTCTTAAAGTTAACTGTTCCGAAAAGATGAAAAGGCGATCTAGAGCATGAAAACTTATTGGTATCAATGAAGTGTACGGCCGCACTTTCCGACCTCACTGAAGAAACGTTTGTGTGAGAGTGAAGCCTAATCCCGACATTAACCCCAACTCCGAAACTACAAAAGATAAAGACTTGCGGTTTTCATCATAGGCTTAATTCTCGCAAAGTACTGCCCCTAACGGGGTCGATTTATTAATTTCAAGCCAATCGAAGCAAAGGATCATGTTGAGACTTTGAAAAGATCGACTTTGAAAAGTACCAAAAACCACAACCTGACCCCCCACCCCTCCAAAACTGTGATTTTTGAGAAGTTCGTGAAAAAACTTAATACGAAAATCTAATCGGTTAACCCCCTAGACTTACCCGTTCCAAGATAAAGTAAGGCCTTCAAAACAACGATTTTAACACATTTGGGGTTTTGGTTTGGGTTAGTGTTTGGGTTAGGGTTAGGGTCAGGGTTTGGGTCAGGGTTAGGGTCAGGGTTAGGGTCAGGGTTTGGGTCAGGGTTAGGGTCAGGGTTTGGGTTTGGGTTAGGGTCAGGGTTTGGGTTAGGGTCAGGGTTAGGGTTAGGGTCAGGGTTAGTGTTAGGGTAAGGGTCAGGGTAGTGGACTTGGGGTTAGGGTTAGGGTTAGGGTTAGGGTTAGGGTTAGGGTTAGGGTTAGGGTAGTGGACTTTGGCGAGGGTTAGTGAGGTGACCTTTTTTACTTCTGCGCATGTCTGACCTTTTTTGTGACTGCGCATGCGTGAGAAATTTCCAAAAATATTTCTAAGTACAGAGTATGAAAAGTGCCTTTGACTTCAATCTTCAAACAGGTGTAGAATGGATTTGAATAGAGATATTTTCTTAAAGTTAACTGTTCCGAAAAGATGAAAAGGCGATCTAGAGCATGAAAACTTATTGGTATCAATGAAGTGTACGGCCGCACTTTCCGACCTCACTGAAGAAACGTTTGTGTGAGAGTGAAGCCTAATCCCGACATTAACCCCAACTCCGAAACTACAAAAGATAAAGACTTGCGGTTTTCATCATAGGCTTAATTCTCGCAAAGTACTGCCCCTAACGGGGTCGATTTATTAATTTCAAGCCAATCGAAGCAAAGGATCATGTTGAGACTTTGAAAAGATCGACTTTGAAAAGTACCAAAAACCACAACCTGACCCCCCACCCCTCCAAAACTGTGATTTTTGAGAAGTTCGTGAAAAAACTTAATACGAAAATCTAATCGGTTAACCCCCTAGACTTACCCGTTCCAAGATAAAGTAAGGCCTTCAAAACAACGATTTTAACACATTTGGGGTTTTGGTTTGGGTTAGTGTTTGGGTTAGGGTTAGGGTCAGGGTTTGGGTCAGGGTTAGGGTCAGGGTTAGGGTCAGGGTTTGGGTCAGGGTTAGGGTCAGGGTTTGGGTTTGGGTTAGGGTCAGGGTTTGGGTTAGGGTCAGGGTTAGGGTTAGGGTCAGGGTTAGTGTTAGGGTAAGGGTCAGGGTAGTGGACTTGGGGTTAGGGTTAGGGTTAGGGTTAGGGTTAGGGTTAGGGTTAGGGTTAGGGTAGTGGACTTTGGCGAGGGTTAGTGAGGTGACCTTTTTTACTTCTGCGCATGTCTGACCTTTTTTGTGACTGCGCATGCGTGAGAAATTTCCAAAAATATTTCTAAGTACAGAGTATGAAAAGTGCCTTTGACTTCAATCTTCAAACAGGTGTAGAATGGATTTGAATAGAGATATTTTCTTAAAGTTAACTGTTCCGAAAAGATGAAAAGGCGATCTAGAGCATGAAAACTTATTGGTATCAATGAAGTGTACGGCCGCACTTTCCGACCTCACTGAAGAAACGTTTGTGTGAGAGTGAAGCCTAATCCCGACATTAACCCCAACTCCGAAACTACAAAAGATAAAGACTTGCGGTTTTCATCATAGGCTTAATTCTCGCAAAGTACTGCCCCTAACGGGGTCGATTTATTAATTTCAAGCCAATCGAAGCAAAGGATCATGTTGAGACTTTGAAAAGATCGACTTTGAAAAGTACCAAAAACCACAACCTGACCCCCCACCCCTCCAAAACTGTGATTTTTGAGAAGTTCGTGAAAAAACTTAATACGAAAATCTAATCGGTTAACCCCCTAGACTTACCCGTTCCAAGATAAAGTAAGGCCTTCAAAACAACGATTTTAACACATTTGGGGTTTTGGTTTGGGTTAGTGTTTGGGTTAGGGTTAGGGTCAGGGTTTGGGTCAGGGTTAGGGTCAGGGTTAGGGTCAGGGTTTGGGTCAGGGTTAGGGTCAGGGTTTGGGTTTGGGTTAGGGTCAGGGTTTGGGTTAGGGTCAGGGTTAGGGTTAGGGTCAGGGTTAGTGTTAGGGTAAGGGTCAGGGTAGTGGACTTGGGGTTAGGGTTAGGGTTAGGGTTAGGGTTAGGGTTAGGGTTAGGGTTAGGGTAGTGGACTTTGGCGAGGGTTAGTGAGGTGACCTTTTTTACTTCTGCGCATGTCTGACCTTTTTTGTGACTGCGCATGCGTGAGAAATTTCCAAAAATATTTCTAAGTACAGAGTATGAAAAGTGCCTTTGACTTCAATCTTCAAACAGGTGTAGAATGGATTTGAATAGAGATATTTTCTTAAAGTTAACTGTTCCGAAAAGATGAAAAGGCGATCTAGAGCATGAAAACTTATTGGTATCAATGAAGTGTACGGCCGCACTTTCCGACCTCACTGAAGAAACGTTTGTGTGAGAGTGAAGCCTAATCCCGACATTAACCCCAACTCCGAAACTACAAAAGATAAAGACTTGCGGTTTTCATCATAGGCTTAATTCTCGCAAAGTACTGCCCCTAACGGGGTCGATTTATTAATTTCAAGCCAATCGAAGCAAAGGATCATGTTGAGACTTTGAAAAGATCGACTTTGAAAAGTACCAAAAACCACAACCTGACCCCCCACCCCTCCAAAACTGTGATTTTTGAGAAGTTCGTGAAAAAACTTAATACGAAAATCTAATCGGTTAACCCCCTAGACTTACCCGTTCCAAGATAAAGTAAGGCCTTCAAAACAACGATTTTAACACATTTGGGGTTTTGGTTTGGGTTAGTGTTTGGGTTAGGGTTAGGGTCAGGGTTTGGGTCAGGGTTAGGGTCAGGGTTAGGGTCAGGGTTTGGGTCAGGGTTAGGGTCAGGGTTTGGGTTTGGGTTAGGGTCAGGGTTTGGGTTAGGGTCAGGGTTAGGGTTAGGGTCAGGGTTAGTGTTAGGGTAAGGGTCAGGGTAGTGGACTTGGGGTTAGGGTTAGGGTTAGGGTTAGGGTTAGGGTTAGGGTTAGGGTTAGGGTAGTGGACTTTGGCGAGGGTTAGTGAGGTGACCTTTTTTACTTCTGCGCATGTCTGACCTTTTTTGTGACTGCGCATGCGTGAGAAATTTCCAAAAATATTTCTAAGTACAGAGTATGAAAAGTGCCTTTGACTTCAATCTTCAAACAGGTGTAGAATGGATTTGAATAGAGATATTTTCTTAAAGTTAACTGTTCCGAAAAGATGAAAAGGCGATCTAGAGCATGAAAACTTATTGGTATCAATGAAGTGTACGGCCGCACTTTCCGACCTCACTGAAGAAACGTTTGTGTGAGAGTGAAGCCTAATCCCGACATTAACCCCAACTCCGAAACTACAAAAGATAAAGACTTGCGGTTTTCATCATAGGCTTAATTCTCGCAAAGTACTGCCCCTAACGGGGTCGATTTATTAATTTCAAGCCAATCGAAGCAAAGGATCATGTTGAGACTTTGAAAAGATCGACTTTGAAAAGTACCAAAAACCACAACCTGACCCCCCACCCCTCCAAAACTGTGATTTTTGAGAAGTTCGTGAAAAAACTTAATACGAAAATCTAATCGGTTAACCCCCTAGACTTACCCGTTCCAAGATAAAGTAAGGCCTTCAAAACAACGATTTTAACACATTTGGGGTTTTGGTTTGGGTTAGTGTTTGGGTTAGGGTTAGGGTCAGGGTTTGGGTCAGGGTTAGGGTCAGGGTTAGGGTCAGGGTTTGGGTCAGGGTTAGGGTCAGGGTTTGGGTTTGGGTTAGGGTCAGGGTTTGGGTTAGGGTCAGGGTTAGGGTTAGGGTCAGGGTTAGTGTTAGGGTAAGGGTCAGGGTAGTGGACTTGGGGTTAGGGTTAGGGTTAGGGTTAGGGTTAGGGTTAGGGTTAGGGTTAGGGTAGTGGACTTTGGCGAGGGTTAGTGAGGTGACCTTTTTTACTTCTGCGCATGTCTGACCTTTTTTGTGACTGCGCATGCGTGAGAAATTTCCAAAAATATTTCTAAGTACAGAGTATGAAAAGTGCCTTTGACTTCAATCTTCAAACAGGTGTAGAATGGATTTGAATAGAGATATTTTCTTAAAGTTAACTGTTCCGAAAAGATGAAAAGGCGATCTAGAGCATGAAAACTTATTGGTATCAATGAAGTGTACGGCCGCACTTTCCGACCTCACTGAAGAAACGTTTGTGTGAGAGTGAAGCCTAATCCCGACATTAACCCCAACTCCGAAACTACAAAAGATAAAGACTTGCGGTTTTCATCATAGGCTTAATTCTCGCAAAGTACTGCCCCTAACGGGGTCGATTTATTAATTTCAAGCCAATCGAAGCAAAGGATCATGTTGAGACTTTGAAAAGATCGACTTTGAAAAGTACCAAAAACCACAACCTGACCCCCCACCCCTCCAAAACTGTGATTTTTGAGAAGTTCGTGAAAAAACTTAATACGAAAATCTAATCGGTTAACCCCCTAGACTTACCCGTTCCAAGATAAAGTAAGGCCTTCAAAACAACGATTTTAACACATTTGGGGTTTTGGTTTGGGTTAGTGTTTGGGTTAGGGTTAGGGTCAGGGTTTGGGTCAGGGTTAGGGTCAGGGTTAGGGTCAGGGTTTGGGTCAGGGTTAGGGTCAGGGTTTGGGTTTGGGTTAGGGTCAGGGTTTGGGTTAGGGTCAGGGTTAGGGTTAGGGTCAGGGTTAGTGTTAGGGTAAGGGTCAGGGTAGTGGACTTGGGGTTAGGGTTAGGGTTAGGGTTAGGGTTAGGGTTAGGGTTAGGGTTAGGGTAGTGGACTTTGGCGAGGGTTAGTGAGGTGACCTTTTTTACTTCTGCGCATGTCTGACCTTTTTTGTGACTGCGCATGCGTGAGAAATTTCCAAAAATATTTCTAAGTACAGAGTATGAAAAGTGCCTTTGACTTCAATCTTCAAACAGGTGTAGAATGGATTTGAATAGAGATATTTTCTTAAAGTTAACTGTTCCGAAAAGATGAAAAGGCGATCTAGAGCATGAAAACTTATTGGTATCAATGAAGTGTACGGCCGCACTTTCCGACCTCACTGAAGAAACGTTTGTGTGAGAGTGAAGCCTAATCCCGACATTAACCCCAACTCCGAAACTACAAAAGATAAAGACTTGCGGTTTTCATCATAGGCTTAATTCTCGCAAAGTACTGCCCCTAACGGGGTCGATTTATTAATTTCAAGCCAATCGAAGCAAAGGATCATGTTGAGACTTTGAAAAGATCGACTTTGAAAAGTACCAAAAACCACAACCTGACCCCCCACCCCTCCAAAACTGTGATTTTTGAGAAGTTCGTGAAAAAACTTAATACGAAAATCTAATCGGTTAACCCCCTAGACTTACCCGTTCCAAGATAAAGTAAGGCCTTCAAAACAACGATTTTAACACATTTGGGGTTTTGGTTTGGGTTAGTGTTTGGGTTAGGGTTAGGGTCAGGGTTTGGGTCAGGGTTAGGGTCAGGGTTAGGGTCAGGGTTTGGGTCAGGGTTAGGGTCAGGGTTTGGGTTTGGGTTAGGGTCAGGGTTTGGGTTAGGGTCAGGGTTAGGGTTAGGGTCAGGGTTAGTGTTAGGGTAAGGGTCAGGGTAGTGGACTTGGGGTTAGGGTTAGGGTTAGGGTTAGGGTTAGGGTTAGGGTTAGGGTTAGGGTAGTGGACTTTGGCGAGGGTTAGTGAGGTGACCTTTTTTACTTCTGCGCATGTCTGACCTTTTTTGTGACTGCGCATGCGTGAGAAATTTCCAAAAATATTTCTAAGTACAGAGTATGAAAAGTGCCTTTGACTTCAATCTTCAAACAGGTGTAGAATGGATTTGAATAGAGATATTTTCTTAAAGTTAACTGTTCCGAAAAGATGAAAAGGCGATCTAGAGCATGAAAACTTATTGGTATCAATGAAGTGTACGGCCGCACTTTCCGACCTCACTGAAGAAACGTTTGTGTGAGAGTGAAGCCTAATCCCGACATTAACCCCAACTCCGAAACTACAAAAGATAAAGACTTGCGGTTTTCATCATAGGCTTAATTCTCGCAAAGTACTGCCCCTAACGGGGTCGATTTATTAATTTCAAGCCAATCGAAGCAAAGGATCATGTTGAGACTTTGAAAAGATCGACTTTGAAAAGTACCAAAAACCACAACCTGACCCCCCACCCCTCCAAAACTGTGATTTTTGAGAAGTTCGTGAAAAAACTTAATACGAAAATCTAATCGGTTAACCCCCTAGACTTACCCGTTCCAAGATAAAGTAAGGCCTTCAAAACAACGATTTTAACACATTTGGGGTTTTGGTTTG
Organism: Mytilus californianus; assembly: GCF_021869535.1. Lineage (NCBI taxonomy): Eukaryota > Metazoa > Mollusca > Bivalvia > Mytilida > Mytilidae > Mytilus > Mytilus californianus. The sequence continues at coordinate 94,014 of NW_026262734.1, read as the reverse complement.
GGTTAGTGTTTGGGTTAGGGTTAGGGTCAGGGTTTGGGTCAGGGTTAGGGTCAGGGTTAGGGTCAGGGTTTGGGTCAGGGTTAGGGTCAGGGTTTGGGTTTGGGTTAGGGTCAGGGTTTGGGTTAGGGTCAGGGTTAGGGTTAGGGTCAGGGTTAGTGTTAGGGTAAGGGTCAGGGTAGTGGACTTGGGGTTAGGGTTAGGGTTAGGGTTAGGGTTAGGGTTAGGGTTAGGGTTAGGGTAGTGGACTTTGGCGAGGGTTAGTGAGGTGACCTTTTTTACTTCTGCGCATGTCTGACCTTTTTTGTGACTGCGCATGCGTGAGAAATTTCCAAAAATATTTCTAAGTACAGAGTATGAAAAGTGCCTTTGACTTCAATCTTCAAACAGGTGTAGAATGGATTTGAATAGAGATATTTTCTTAAAGTTAACTGTTCCGAAAAGATGAAAAGGCGATCTAGAGCATGAAAACTTATTGGTATCAATGAAGTGTACGGCCGCACTTTCCGACCTCACTGAAGAAACGTTTGTGTGAGAGTGAAGCCTAATCCCGACATTAACCCCAACTCCGAAACTACAAAAGATAAAGACTTGCGGTTTTCATCATAGGCTTAATTCTCGCAAAGTACTGCCCCTAACGGGGTCGATTTATTAATTTCAAGCCAATCGAAGCAAAGGATCATGTTGAGACTTTGAAAAGATCGACTTTGAAAAGTACCAAAAACCACAACCTGACCCCCCACCCCTCCAAAACTGTGATTTTTGAGAAGTTCGTGAAAAAACTTAATACGAAAATCTAATCGGTTAACCCCCTAGACTTACCCGTTCCAAGATAAAGTAAGGCCTTCAAAACAACGATTTTAACACATTTGGGGTTTTGGTTTGGGTTAGTGTTTGGGTTAGGGTTAGGGTCAGGGTTTGGGTCAGGGTTAGGGTCAGGGTTAGGGTCAGGGTTTGGGTCAGGGTTAGGGTCAGGGTTTGGGTTTGGGTTAGGGTCAGGGTTTGGGTTAGGGTCAGGGTTAGGGTTAGGGTCAGGGTTAGTGTTAGGGTAAGGGTCAGGGTAGTGGACTTGGGGTTAGGGTTAGGGTTAGGGTTAGGGTTAGGGTTAGGGTTAGGGTTAGGGTAGTGGACTTTGGCGAGGGTTAGTGAGGTGACCTTTTTTACTTCTGCGCATGTCTGACCTTTTTTGTGACTGCGCATGCGTGAGAAATTTCCAAAAATATTTCTAAGTACAGAGTATGAAAAGTGCCTTTGACTTCAATCTTCAAACAGGTGTAGAATGGATTTGAATAGAGATATTTTCTTAAAGTTAACTGTTCCGAAAAGATGAAAAGGCGATCTAGAGCATGAAAACTTATTGGTATCAATGAAGTGTACGGCCGCACTTTCCGACCTCACTGAAGAAACGTTTGTGTGAGAGTGAAGCCTAATCCCGACATTAACCCCAACTCCGAAACTACAAAAGATAAAGACTTGCGGTTTTCATCATAGGCTTAATTCTCGCAAAGTACTGCCCCTAACGGGGTCGATTTATTAATTTCAAGCCAATCGAAGCAAAGGATCATGTTGAGACTTTGAAAAGATCGACTTTGAAAAGTACCAAAAACCACAACCTGACCCCCCACCCCTCCAAAACTGTGATTTTTGAGAAGTTCGTGAAAAAACTTAATACGAAAATCTAATCGGTTAACCCCCTAGACTTACCCGTTCCAAGATAAAGTAAGGCCTTCAAAACAACGATTTTAACACATTTGGGGTTTTGGTTTGGGTTAGTGTTTGGGTTAGGGTTAGGGTCAGGGTTTGGGTCAGGGTTAGGGTCAGGGTTAGGGTCAGGGTTTGGGTCAGGGTTAGGGTCAGGGTTTGGGTTTGGGTTAGGGTCAGGGTTTGGGTTAGGGTCAGGGTTAGGGTTAGGGTCAGGGTTAGTGTTAGGGTAAGGGTCAGGGTAGTGGACTTGGGGTTAGGGTTAGGGTTAGGGTTAGGGTTAGGGTTAGGGTTAGGGTTAGGGTAGTGGACTTTGGCGAGGGTTAGTGAGGTGACCTTTTTTACTTCTGCGCATGTCTGACCTTTTTTGTGACTGCGCATGCGTGAGAAATTTCCAAAAATATTTCTAAGTACAGAGTATGAAAAGTGCCTTTGACTTCAATCTTCAAACAGGTGTAGAATGGATTTGAATAGAGATATTTTCTTAAAGTTAACTGTTCCGAAAAGATGAAAAGGCGATCTAGAGCATGAAAACTTATTGGTATCAATGAAGTGTACGGCCGCACTTTCCGACCTCACTGAAGAAACGTTTGTGTGAGAGTGAAGCCTAATCCCGACATTAACCCCAACTCCGAAACTACAAAAGATAAAGACTTGCGGTTTTCATCATAGGCTTAATTCTCGCAAAGTACTGCCCCTAACGGGGTCGATTTATTAATTTCAAGCCAATCGAAGCAAAGGATCATGTTGAGACTTTGAAAAGATCGACTTTGAAAAGTACCAAAAACCACAACCTGACCCCCCACCCCTCCAAAACTGTGATTTTTGAGAAGTTCGTGAAAAAACTTAATACGAAAATCTAATCGGTTAACCCCCTAGACTTACCCGTTCCAAGATAATTGGGTTAGTGTTTGGGTTAGGGTTAGGGTCAGGGTTTGGGTCAGGGTTAGGGTCAGGGTTAGGGTCAGGGTTTGGGTCAGGGTTAGGGTCAGGGTTTGGGTTTGGGTTAGGGTCAGGGTTTGGGTTAGGGTCAGGGTTAGGGTTAGGGTCAGGGTTAGTGTTAGGGTAAGGGTCAGGGTAGTGGACTTGGGGTTAGGGTTAGGGTTAGGGTTAGGGTTAGGGTTAGGGTTAGGGTTAGGGTAGTGGACTTTGGCGAGGGTTAGTGAGGTGACCTTTTTTACTTCTGCGCATGTCTGACCTTTTTTGTGACTGCGCATGCGTGAGAAATTTCCAAAAATATTTCTAAGTACAGAGTATGAAAAGTGCCTTTGACTTCAATCTTCAAACAGGTGTAGAATGGATTTGAATAGAGATATTTTCTTAAAGTTAACTGTTCCGAAAAGATGAAAAGGCGATCTAGAGCATGAAAACTTATTGGTATCAATGAAGTGTACGGCCGCACTTTCCGACCTCACTGAAGAAACGTTTGTGTGAGAGTGAAGCCTAATCCCGACATTAACCCCAACTCCGAAACTACAAAAGATAAAGACTTGCGGTTTTCATCATAGGCTTAATTCTCGCAAAGTACTGCCCCTAACGGGGTCGATTTATTAATTTCAAGCCAATCGAAGCAAAGGATCATGTTGAGACTTTGAAAAGATCGACTTTGAAAAGTACCAAAAACCACAACCTGACCCCCCACCCCTCCAAAACTGTGATTTTTGAGAAGTTCGTGAAAAAACTTAATACGAAAATCTAATCGGTTAACCCCCTAGACTTACCCGTTCCAAGATAAAGTAAGGCCTTCAAAACAACGATTTTAACACATTTGGGGTTTTGGTTTGGGTTAGTGTTTGGGTTAGGGTTAGGGTCAGGGTTTGGGTCAGGGTTAGGGTCAGGGTTAGGGTCAGGGTTTGGGTCAGGGTTAGGGTCAGGGTTTGGGTTTGGGTTAGGGTCAGGGTTTGGGTTAGGGTCAGGGTTAGGGTTAGGGTCAGGGTTAGTGTTAGGGTAAGGGTCAGGGTAGTGGACTTGGGGTTAGGGTTAGGGTTAGGGTTAGGGTTAGGGTTAGGGTTAGGGTTAGGGTAGTGGACTTTGGCGAGGGTTAGTGAGGTGACCTTTTTTACTTCTGCGCATGTCTGACCTTTTTTGTGACTGCGCATGCGTGAGAAATTTCCAAAAATATTTCTAAGTACAGAGTATGAAAAGTGCCTTTGACTTCAATCTTCAAACAGGTGTAGAATGGATTTGAATAGAGATATTTTCTTAAAGTTAACTGTTCCGAAAAGATGAAAAGGCGATCTAGAGCATGAAAACTTATTGGTATCAATGAAGTGTACGGCCGCACTTTCCGACCTCACTGAAGAAACGTTTGTGTGAGAGTGAAGCCTAATCCCGACATTAACCCCAACTCCGAAACTACAAAAGATAAAGACTTGCGGTTTTCATCATAGGCTTAATTCTCGCAAAGTACTGCCCCTAACGGGGTCGATTTATTAATTTCAAGCCAATCGAAGCAAAGGATCATGTTGAGACTTTGAAAAGATCGACTTTGAAAAGTACCAAAAACCACAACCTGACCCCCCACCCCTCCAAAACTGTGATTTTTGAGAAGTTCGTGAAAAAACTTAATACGAAAATCTAATCGGTTAACCCCCTAGACTTACCCGTTCCAAGATAAAGTAAGGCCTTCAAAACAACGATTTTAACACATTTGGGGTTTTGGTTTGGGTTAGTGTTTGGGTTAGGGTTAGGGTCAGGGTTTGGGTCAGGGTTAGGGTCAGGGTTAGGGTCAGGGTTTGGGTCAGGGTTAGGGTCAGGGTTTGGGTTTGGGTTAGGGTCAGGGTTTGGGTTAGGGTCAGGGTTAGGGTTAGGGTCAGGGTTAGTGTTAGGGTAAGGGTCAGGGTAGTGGACTTGGGGTTAGGGTTAGGGTTAGGGTTAGGGTTAGGGTTAGGGTTAGGGTTAGGGTAGTGGACTTTGGCGAGGGTTAGTGAGGTGACCTTTTTTACTTCTGCGCATGTCTGACCTTTTTTGTGACTGCGCATGCGTGAGAAATTTCCAAAAATATTTCTAAGTACAGAGTATGAAAAGTGCCTTTGACTTCAATCTTCAAACAGGTGTAGAATGGATTTGAATAGAGATATTTTCTTAAAGTTAACTGTTCCGAAAAGATGAAAAGGCGATCTAGAGCATGAAAACTTATTGGTATCAATGAAGTGTACGGCCGCACTTTCCGACCTCACTGAAGAAACGTTTGTGTGAGAGTGAAGCCTAATCCCGACATTAACCCCAACTCCGAAACTACAAAAGATAAAGACTTGCGGTTTTCATCATAGGCTTAATTCTCGCAAAGTACTGCCCCTAACGGGGTCGATTTATTAATTTCAAGCCAATCGAAGCAAAGGATCATGTTGAGACTTTGAAAAGATCGACTTTGAAAAGTACCAAAAACCACAACCTGACCCCCCACCCCTCCAAAACTGTGATTTTTGAGAAGTTCGTGAAAAAACTTAATACGAAAATCTAATCGGTTAACCCCCTAGACTTACCCGTTCCAAGATAAAGTAAGGCCTTCAAAACAACGATTTTAACACATTTGGGGTTTTGGTTTGGGTTAGTGTTTGGGTTAGGGTTAGGGTCAGGGTTTGGGTCAGGGTTAGGGTCAGGGTTAGGGTCAGGGTTTGGGTCAGGGTTAGGGTCAGGGTTTGGGTTTGGGTTAGGGTCAGGGTTTGGGTTAGGGTCAGGGTTAGGGTTAGGGTCAGGGTTAGTGTTAGGGTAAGGGTCAGGGTAGTGGACTTGGGGTTAGGGTTAGGGTTAGGGTTAGGGTTAGGGTTAGGGTTAGGGTTAGGGTAGTGGACTTTGGCGAGGGTTAGTGAGGTGACCTTTTTTACTTCTGCGCATGTCTGACCTTTTTTGTGACTGCGCATGCGTGAGAAATTTCCAAAAATATTTCTAAGTACAGAGTATGAAAAGTGCCTTTGACTTCAATCTTCAAACAGGTGTAGAATGGATTTGAATAGAGATATTTTCTTAAAGTTAACTGTTCCGAAAAGATGAAAAGGCGATCTAGAGCATGAAAACTTATTGGTATCAATGAAGTGTACGGCCGCACTTTCCGACCTCACTGAAGAAACGTTTGTGTGAGAGTGAAGCCTAATCCCGACATTAACCCCAACTCCGAAACTACAAAAGATAAAGACTTGCGGTTTTCATCATAGGCTTAATTCTCGCAAAGTACTGCCCCTAACGGGGTCGATTTATTAATTTCAAGCCAATCGAAGCAAAGGATCATGTTGAGACTTTGAAAAGATCGACTTTGAAAAGTACCAAAAACCACAACCTGACCCCCCACCCCTCCAAAACTGTGATTTTTGAGAAGTTCGTGAAAAAACTTAATACGAAAATCTAATCGGTTAACCCCCTAGACTTACCCGTTCCAAGATAAAGTAAGGCCTTCAAAACAACGATTTTAACACATTTGGGGTTTTGGTTTGGGTTAGTGTTTGGGTTAGGGTTAGGGTCAGGGTTTGGGTCAGGGTTAGGGTCAGGGTTAGGGTCAGGGTTTGGGTCAGGGTTAGGGTCAGGGTTTGGGTTTGGGTTAGGGTCAGGGTTTGGGTTAGGGTCAGGGTTAGGGTTAGGGTCAGGGTTAGTGTTAGGGTAAGGGTCAGGGTAGTGGACTTGGGGTTAGGGTTAGGGTTAGGGTTAGGGTTAGGGTTAGGGTTAGGGTTAGGGTAGTGGACTTTGGCGAGGGTTAGTGAGGTGACCTTTTTTACTTCTGCGCATGTCTGACCTTTTTTGTGACTGCGCATGCGTGAGAAATTTCCAAAAATATTTCTAAGTACAGAGTATGAAAAGTGCCTTTGACTTCAATCTTCAAACAGGTGTAGAATGGATTTGAATAGAGATATTTTCTTAAAGTTAACTGTTCCGAAAAGATGAAAAGGCGATCTAGAGCATGAAAACTTATTGGTATCAATGAAGTGTACGGCCGCACTTTCCGACCTCACTGAAGAAACGTTTGTGTGAGAGTGAAGCCTAATCCCGACATTAACCCCAACTCCGAAACTACAAAAGATAAAGACTTGCGGTTTTCATCATAGGCTTAATTCTCGCAAAGTACTGCCCCTAACGGGGTCGATTTATTAATTTCAAGCCAATCGAAGCAAAGGATCATGTTGAGACTTTGAAAAGATCGACTTTGAAAAGTACCAAAAACCACAACCTGACCCCCCACCCCTCCAAAACTGTGATTTTTGAGAAGTTCGTGAAAAAACTTAATACGAAAATCTAATCGGTTAACCCCCTAGACTTACCCGTTCCAAGATAAAGTAAGGCCTTCAAAACAACGATTTTAACACATTTGGGGTTTTGGTTTGGGTTAGTGTTTGGGTTAGGGTTAGGGTCAGGGTTTGGGTCAGGGTTAGGGTCAGGGTTAGGGTCAGGGTTTGGGTCAGGGTTAGGGTCAGGGTTTGGGTTTGGGTTAGGGTCAGGGTTTGGGTTAGGGTCAGGGTTAGGGTTAGGGTCAGGGTTAGTGTTAGGGTAAGGGTCAGGGTAGTGGACTTGGGGTTAGGGTTAGGGTTAGGGTTAGGGTTAGGGTTAGGGTTAGGGTTAGGGTAGTGGACTTTGGCGAGGGTTAGTGAGGTGACCTTTTTTACTTCTGCGCATGTCTGACCTTTTTTGTGACTGCGCATGCGTGAGAAATTTCCAAAAATATTTCTAAGTACAGAGTATGAAAAGTGCCTTTGACTTCAATCTTCAAACAGGTGTAGAATGGATTTGAATAGAGATATTTTCTTAAAGTTAACTGTTCCGAAAAGATGAAAAGGCGATCTAGAGCATGAAAACTTATTGGTATCAATGAAGTGTACGGCCGCACTTTCCGACCTCACTGAAGAAACGTTTGTGTGAGAGTGAAGCCTAATCCCGACATTAACCCCAACTCCGAAACTACAAAAGATAAAGACTTGCGGTTTTCATCATAGGCTTAATTCTCGCAAAGTACTGCCCCTAACGGGGTCGATTTATTAATTTCAAGCCAATCGAAGCAAAGGATCATGTTGAGACTTTGAAAAGATCGACTTTGAAAAGTACCAAAAACCACAACCTGACCCCCCACCCCTCCAAAACTGTGATTTTTGAGAAGTTCGTGAAAAAACTTAATACGAAAATCTAATCGGTTAACCCCCTAGACTTACCCGTTCCAAGATAAAGTAAGGCCTTCAAAACAACGATTTTAACACATTTGGGGTTTTGGTTTGGGTTAGTGTTTGGGTTAGGGTTAGGGTCAGGGTTTGGGTCAGGGTTAGGGTCAGGGTTAGGGTCAGGGTTTGGGTCAGGGTTAGGGTCAGGGTTTGGGTTTGGGTTAGGGTCAGGGTTTGGGTTAGGGTCAGGGTTAGGGTTAGGGTCAGGGTTAGTGTTAGGGTAAGGGTCAGGGTAGTGGACTTGGGGTTAGGGTTAGGGTTAGGGTTAGGGTTAGGGTTAGGGTTAGGGTTAGGGTAGTGGACTTTGGCGAGGGTTAGTGAGGTGACCTTTTTTACTTCTGCGCATGTCTGACCTTTTTTGTGACTGCGCATGCGTGAGAAATTTCCAAAAATATTTCTAAGTACAGAGTATGAAAAGTGCCTTTGACTTCAATCTTCAAACAGGTGTAGAATGGATTTGAATAGAGATATTTTCTTAAAGTTAACTGTTCCGAAAAGATGAAAAGGCGATCTAGAGCATGAAAACTTATTGGTATCAATGAAGTGTACGGCCGCACTTTCCGACCTCACTGAAGAAACGTTTGTGTGAGAGTGAAGCCTAATCCCGACATTAACCCCAACTCCGAAACTACAAAAGATAAAGACTTGCGGTTTTCATCATAGGCTTAATTCTCGCAAAGTACTGCCCCTAACGGGGTCGATTTATTAATTTCAAGCCAATCGAAGCAAAGGATCATGTTGAGACTTTGAAAAGATCGACTTTGAAAAGTACCAAAAACCACAACCTGACCCCCCACCCCTCCAAAACTGTGATTTTTGAGAAGTTCGTGAAAAAACTTAATACGAAAATCTAATCGGTTAACCCCCTAGACTTACCCGTTCCAAGATAAAGTAAGGCCTTCAAAACAACGATTTTAACACATTTGGGGTTTTGGTTTGGGTTAGTGTTTGGGTTAGGGTTAGGGTCAGGGTTTGGGTCAGGGTTAGGGTCAGGGTTAGGGTCAGGGTTTGGGTCAGGGTTAGGGTCAGGGTTTGGGTTTGGGTTAGGGTCAGGGTTTGGGTTAGGGTCAGGGTTAGGGTTAGGGTCAGGGTTAGTGTTAGGGTAAGGGTCAGGGTAGTGGACTTGGGGTTAGGGTTAGGGTTAGGGTTAGGGTTAGGGTTAGGGTTAGGGTTAGGGTAGTGGACTTTGGCGAGGGTTAGTGAGGTGACCTTTTTTACTTCTGCGCATGTCTGACCTTTTTTGTGACTGCGCATGCGTGAGAAATTTCCAAAAATATTTCTAAGTACAGAGTATGAAAAGTGCCTTTGACTTCAATCTTCAAACAGGTGTAGAATGGATTTGAATAGAGATATTTTCTTAAAGTTAACTGTTCCGAAAAGATGAAAAGGGTTAGGGTTAGGGTTAGGGTTAGGGTTAGGGTTAGGGTTAGGGTTAGGGTTTAGGGTTAGGGTTAGGGTTAGGGTTAGGGTTAGGGTTAGGGTTAGGGTTAGGGTTAGGGTTAGGGTTAGGGTTAGGGTTAGGGTTAGGGTTAGGGTTAGGGTTAGGGTTAGGGTTAGGGTTAGGGTTAGGGTTAGGGTTAGGGTTAGGGTTAGGGTTAGGGTTAGGGTTAGGGTTAGGGTTAGGGTTAGGGTTAGGGTTAGGGTTAGGGTTAGGGTTAGGGTTAGGGTTAGGGTTAGGGTTAGGGTTAGGGTTAGGGTTAGGGTTAGGGTTAGGGTTAGGGTTAGGGTTAGGGTTAGGGTTAGGGTTAGGGTTAGGGTTAGGGTTAGGGTTAGGGTTAGGGTTAGGGTTAGGGTTAGGGTTAGGGTTAGGGTTAGGGTTAGGGTTAGGGTTAGGGTTAGGGTTAGGGTTAGGGTTAGGGTTAGGGTTAGGGTTAGGGTTAGGGTTAGGGTTAGGGTTAGGGTTAGGGTTAGGGTTAGGGTTAGGGTTAGGGTTAGGGTTAGGGTTAGGGTTAGGGTTAGGGTTAGGGTTAGGGTTAGGGTTAGGGTTAGGGTTAGGGTTAGGGTTAGGGTTAGGGTTAGGGTTAGGGTTAGGGTTAGGGTTAGGGTTAGGGTTAGGGTTAGGGTTAGGGTTAGGGTTAGGGTTAGGGTTAGGGTTAGGGTTAGGGTTAGGGTTAGGGTTAGGGTTAGGGTTAGGGTTAGGGTTAGGGTTAGGGTTAGGGTTAGGGTTAGGGTTAGGGTTAGGGTTAGGGTTAGGGTTAGGGTTAGGGTTAGGGTTAGGGTTAGGGTTAGGGTTAGGGTTAGGGTTAGGGTTAGGGTTAGGGTTAGGGTTAGGGTTAGGGTTAGGGTTAGGGTTAGGGTTAGGGTTAGGGTTAGGGTTAGGGTTAGGGTTAGGGTTAGGGTTAGGGTTAGGGTTAGGGTTAGGGTTAGGGTTAGGGTTAGGGTTAGGGTTAGGGTTAGGGTTAGGGTTAGGGTTAGGGTTAGGGTTAGGGTTAGGGTTAGGGTTAGGGTTAGGGTTAGGGTTAGGGTTAGGGTTAGGGTTAGGGTTAGGGTTAGGGTTAGGGTTAGGGTTAGGGTTAGGGTTAGGGTTAGGGTTAGGGTTAGGGTTAGGGTTAGGGTTAGGGTTAGGGTTAGGGTTAGGGTTAGGGTTAGGGTTAGGGTTAGGGTTAGGGTTAGGGTTAGGGTTAGGGTTAGGGTTAGGGTTAGGGTTAGGGTTAGGGTTAGGGTTAGGGTTAGGGTTAGGGTTAGGGTTAGGGTTAGGGTTAGGGTTAGGGTTAGGGTTAGGGTTAGGGTTAGGGTTAGGGTTAGGGTTAGGGTTAGGGTTAGGGTTAGGGTTAGGGTTAGGGTTAGGGTTAGGGTTAGGGTTAGGGTTAGGGTTAGGGTTAGGGTTAGGGTTAGGGTTAGGGTTAGGGTTAGGGTTAGGGTTAGGGTTAGGGTTAGGGTTAGGGTTAGGGTTAGGGTTAGGGTTAGGGTTAGGGTTAGGGTTAGGGTTAGGGTTAGGGTTAGGGTTAGGGTTAGGGTTAGGGTTAGGGTTAGGGTTAGGGTTAGGGTTAGGGTTAGGGTTAGGGTTAGGGTTAGGGTTAGGGTTAGGGTTAGGGTTAGGGTTAGGGTTAGGGTTAGGGTTAGGGTTAGGGTTAGGGTTAGGGTTAGGGTTAGGGTTAGGGTTAGGGTTAGGGTTAGGGTTAGGGTTAGGGTTAGGGTTAGGGTTAGGGTTAGGGTTAGGGTTAGGGTTAGGGTTAGGGTTAGGGTTAGGGTTAGGGTTAGGGTTAGGGTTAGGGTTAGGGTTAGGGTTAGGGTTAGGGTTAGGGTTAGGGTTAGGGTTAGGGTTAGGGTTAGGGTTAGGGTTAGGGTTAGGGTTAGGGTTAGGGTTAGGGTTAGGGTTAGGGTTAGGGTTAGGGTTAGGGTTAGGGTTAGGGTTAGGGTTAGGGTTAGGGTTAGGGTTAGGGTTAGGGTTAGGGTTAGGGTTAGGGTTAGGGTTAGGGTTAGGGTTAGGGTTAGGGTTAGGGTTAGGGTTAGGGTTAGGGTTAGGGTTAGGGTTAGGGTTAGGGTTAGGGTTAGGGTTAGGGTTAGGGTTAGGGTTAGGGTTAGGGTTAGGGTTAGGGTTAGGGTTAGGGTTAGGGTTAGGGTTAGGGTTAGGGTTAGGGTTAGGGTTAGGGTTAGGGTTAGGGTTAGGGTTAGGGTTAGGGTTAGGGTTAGGGTTAGGGTTAGGGTTAGGGTTAGGGTTAGGGTTAGGGTTAGGGTTAGGGTTAGGGTTAGGGTTAGGGTTAGGGTTAGGGTTAGGGTTAGGGTTAGGGTTAGGGTTAGGGTTAGGGTTAGGGTTAGGGTTAGGGTTAGGGTTAGGGTTAGGGTTAGGGTTAGGGTTAGGGTTAGGGTTAGGGTTAGGGTTAGGGTTAGGGTTAGGGTTAGGGTTAGGGTTAGGGTTAGGGTTAGGGTTAGGGTTAGGGTTAGGGTTAGGGTTAGGGTTAGGGTTAGGGTTAGGGTTAGGGTTAGGGTTAGGGTTAGGGTTAGGGTTAGGGTTAGGGTTAGGGTTAGGGTTAGGGTTAGGGTTAGGGTTAGGGTTAGGGTTAGGGTTAGGGTTAGGGTTAGGGTTAGGGTTAGGGTTAGGGTTAGGGTTAGGGTTAGGGTTAGGGTTAGGGTTAGGGTTAGGGTTAGGGTTAGGGTTAGGGTTAGGGTTAGGGTTAGGGTTAGGGTTAGGGTTAGGGTTAGGGTTAGGGTTAGGGTTAGGGTTAGGGTTAGGGTTAGGGTTAGGGTTAGGGTTAGGGTTAGGGTTAGGGTTAGGGTTAGGGTTAGGGTTAGGGTTAGGGTTAGGGTTAGGGTTAGGGTTAGGGTTAGGGTTAGGGTTAGGGTTAGGGTTAGGGTTAGGGTTAGGGTTAGGGTTAGGGTTAGGGTTAGGTATCATATAGAGGGGGGCACCTGGGGTGTAGGCTGACAATTACTGGTTGTGATATGGCTGGCGTATGAATATATGAGGGTTAGGGTTAACCCTAACCCAAATTAGGGTTAACCCTAACCTGGGTTAGGGTTTGGGTTAGCCGGATCTTTTTTTCTAACCCTAACCCTTTCAAGTGCGCATGCGCCGATATGTTTTGGATTCAGGGGTCCCCCTACAGTAATACATACTTAGTTGTATATATAGTAGTCTTTTTGTAACAATTTCCTGAAGAAGGTATGCCAAAATTTGCATATTGAAATTCAGGGGAGATAATCTGTTAAGGCTTATAGGCAAACTTTGAAAAAATCGTATCTCTGTTGTTGACCGTCCGATTTTTAAACTGTTTAGCGTTTTGGAAAGGGAATTCAATTGCGCACATTTTGATGTCTTGATATTGAAAATGTATCGGGGCATTCAAAAGTTATAGGTCGCCGAAGAAAACGTGTCAGAAACTGTGGTACAACTTTCCCTAAATGTTAAGAAATGATAGCCTTTCATGAAGGAGTTTAAGTGTCAAGCTGCTATATTTGTTGTATTCATCAATATCTTGGGCCAATATTTACCCTTTTCCTTGAATATTCTCTACCGGCATAATTTTATTCTTTATGTACCTCGCGATGAAAATTTTGTCAAAAATTAAGCGCTTCGTAAGTTTACGGTTATACTAAAACTTTTGTCGACAAGAATAAAAAGAGCCAATATTTCTTCTTTTGAATGATATTCTGGTACTGGCCTTATAATTGAGCACTTTTAAATACATCCTGATGGGTTGTTTGACATTAAATGGGAATGAAAACAAGTTTTAAATAACAAAATTTGTTGTCGGTATAAACAAAAGGTGCCAATATCTTCCCTTCTTCCTGATTTTTCTGGTCCGGCATCATTATTTGAATCTCAGAATGAATGGTTTGACACAAATTGAGAGATTTATAAGTGTACGGTTACTAATATTTATGTCGCGAAACAATTAAAAGCGACACTATTTCATCTTTGTCCTAATTTTCTTGTACTGGCCAGGTAATAGAGGCCATTTGATACATTCAAATGGATTGTCAGACATTAAAGTGAAAGAATAAATGTTTTGAAGTGCTATATTTGTTGCATTCAGCAATATAGGGTGCCAATATTGACCATTTTCTTGGTTATTACTTACCGGCATTAACATTTTATCCTTTCGGTACCTGAGGATTGATAGTTTTACACAGGTTAGGAGTCTACGGTTACTAAAACATTTGTCGACAACTATAAGAATGCATAATTTGACAACAATTGGGAGATTTGTAAGTGTACGGTTACTGATATTTATGTCAATACCAACTAAAAGTGACAATATTTCATATGTTGTATGATATTTATGAGTTTAGATGGATTCTCAGACACAAAAGTGAAGAAATGAATGTTTCAGGTTGCTGTATTTTGTTGTCTGCATCTATACATGGTGCCAATATCTATCCTTTTTGATGATACTTGTGTGCCAGCATGAACATTTTATTCTTTTGATGGATAATTTGACACTGTATAAGTCTACGGTTACTTATATTTGTGTCGATAACAATAAAAGGCGACACTATTTCTTTCTTTTTGATGATACTTCTGTGCCGGTATAAACATTTTATTCTTTTGATGGATAATTTGACACTGTATAAGTCTACGGTTACTTATATTTGTGTCGATAACAATAAAAGGCGACACTATTTCTTTCTTTTTGATGATACTTCTGTGCCGGTATAAACATTTCATTCTTAGGATGGATAATTTGACACTGTATAAGTCTACGGTTACTTTTATTTGTGTCGATAATAATAAAAGGCGACAATATTTCTTTCTTTTTATTGATATTCTTGTACCGGCTTGGTAATTGAGTACTTTTTGTACCTCAAGACTGATTGTTAGACATTAGAGTGAAGGATTTTAAGTTTCAAATTGCAATATGTGTTGTACTCATCAATATAGGGTGTCAACATTGACCTTTTTTCATGGTTATTCCATACCGGCATCATATTTTATTCTTTTTGGTTTATAGTTTTCAGTGTATGGAGACTAAAAACTTTGTCGACAGATATAGAAAGTGCCAATATTTCTCCTTTTATATGATATTTAAGTACTGCTCTGATAAATGAGTACTTTTATGCCTCATGCTGGACTGTTTGAGTTAAATTATATTTATTATTTTTTTTTTTTTTTTTTTTTTTTTTTTTTTTTAACTGTTTTGATAAATGCTGTAGTGTTAGAGTTAAATTATAGTTAAAATTTTTATTTGTTTATTTTTTTTTTTTTTTTTTTTTTTTTTTTAACTATATTGATTTCCTCTTTGCAAGTGGACCACACACTTTAAATTTCACACACCTAATTCTGAGAATGAGAAACCATGAAAAACGCTTTTGGACCGTGTGAAATAGCCGGCGTATTTCGTCTTTCATCGATTTTGTTCAAACACGTTTCATGTTGATACGCAATAACCCCGCTAGATATACACGTCTTATATACACCAATAGCTGGCGCATTTTGTCAGCTTATGTATACCAAAAAGTTCCAGCTTTAAGGTAGTAAAATGACGGAGATTTCGTTGTTCTTGTGAAAAAATTGCAAATCTTTCAAAGAATTTGGCAGATTTTTGAACCCAACTTTTTGTTTACAGGAATGAAGTCTCCGACCTGAGGTTATCCTGAAAGAACTTGAAAAAACGAGTCTTATTTACCTATATGTTTTTCCGATTGCTTGAGAAATGGCAAAGATACGAGCCTCAGAAAATGACCATATTGCAATGTTACAGGTTGATAGGAAAAGAAAGGCTTTAATATGAACGACAAAACAATAAACTGATCAAATAGCAGCCTGTCTGGGCTTTCCAAAACGCCAAAGATCTTTCAAATCGGTTGAGAAATGCCAAAGTTATTAACGTTCAAAGTCTGTATGCAAGTTATCATTGAGAGGGTTAGGGTTTGGGTTTGGGTTTGGGTCAGGGTTAGGGTCAGGGTTTGGGTTAGGGTTAGGGTTAGGGTAAGGGTTAGTGTTAGGGTTAGGGTCAGGGTTAGGGTCAGGGTTAGGGTTAGTGTTAGGGTTAGGGTTAGAGTCAGGGTTAGGTATCATATAGAGGGGGGCACCTGGGGTGTAGGCTGACAATTACTGGTTGTGATATGGCTGGCGTATGAATATATGAGGGTTAGGGTTAACCCTAACCCAAATTAGGGTTAACCCTAACCTGGGTTAGGGTTTGGGTTAGCCGGATCTTTTTTTCTAACCCTAACCCTTTCAAGTGCGCATGCGCCGATATGTTTTGGATTCAGGGGTCCCCCTACAGTAATACATACTTAGTTGTATATATAGTAGTCTTTTTGTAACAATTTCCTGAAGAAGGTATGCCAAAATTTGCATATTGAAATTCAGGGGAGATAATCTGTTAAGGCTTATAGGCAAACTTTGAAAAAATCGTATCTCTGTTGTTGACCGTCCGATTTTTAAACTGTTTAGCGTTTTGGAAAGGGAATTCAATTGCGCACATTTTGATGTCTTGATATTGAAAATGTATCGGGGCATTCAAAAGTTATAGGTCGCCGAAGAAAACGTGTCAGAAACTGTGGTACAACTTTCCCTAAATGTTAAGAAATGATAGCCTTTCATGAAGGAGTTTAAGTGTCAAGCTGCTATATTTGTTGTATTCATCAATATCTTGGGCCAATATTTACCCTTTTCCTTGAATATTCTCTACCGGCATAATTTTATTCTTTATGTACCTCGCGATGAAAATTTTGTCAAAAATTAAGCGCTTCGTAAGTTTACGGTTATACTAAAACTTTTGTCGACAAGAATAAAAAGAGCCAATATTTCTTCTTTTGAATGATATTCTGGTACTGGCCTTATAATTGAGCACTTTTAAATACATCCTGATGGGTTGTTTGACATTAAATGGGAATGAAAACAAGTTTTAAATAACAAAATTTGTTGTCGGTATAAACAAAAGGTGCCAATATCTTCCCTTCTTCCTGATTTTTCTGGTCCGGCATCATTATTTGAATCTCAGAATGAATGGTTTGACACAAATTGAGAGATTTATAAGTGTACGGTTACTAATATTTATGTCGCGAAACAATTAAAAGCGACACTATTTCATCTTTGTCCTAATTTTCTTGTACTGGCCAGGTAATAGAGGCCATTTGATACATTCAAATGGATTGTCAGACATTAAAGTGAAAGAATAAATGTTTTGAAGTGCTATATTTGTTGCATTCAGCAATATAGGGTGCCAATATTGACCATTTTCTTGGTTATTACTTACCGGCATTAACATTTTATCCTTTCGGTACCTGAGGATTGATAGTTTTACACAGGTTAGGAGTCTACGGTTACTAAAACATTTGTCGACAACTATAAGAATGCATAATTTGACAACAATTGGGAGATTTGTAAGTGTACGGTTACTGATATTTATGTCAATACCAACTAAAAGTGACAATATTTCATATGTTGTATGATATTTATGAGTTTAGATGGATTCTCAGACACAAAAGTGAAGAAATGAATGTTTCAGGTTGCTGTATTTTGTTGTCTGCATCTATACATGGTGCCAATATCTATCCTTTTTGATGATACTTGTGTGCCAGCATGAACATTTTATTCTTTTGATGGATAATTTGACACTGTATAAGTCTACGGTTACTTATATTTGTGTCGATAACAATAAAAGGCGACACTATTTCTTTCTTTTTGATGATACTTCTGTGCCGGTATAAACATTTTATTCTTTTGATGGATAATTTGACACTGTATAAGTCTACGGTTACTTATATTTGTGTCGATAACAATAAAAGGCGACACTATTTCTTTCTTTTTGATGATACTTCTGTGCCGGTATAAACATTTCATTCTTAGGATGGATAATTTGACACTGTATAAGTCTACGGTTACTTTTATTTGTGTCGATAATAATAAAAGGCGACAATATTTCTTTCTTTTTATTGATATTCTTGTACCGGCTTGGTAATTGAGTACTTTTTGTACCTCAAGACTGATTGTTAGACATTAGAGTGAAGGATTTTAAGTTTCAAATTGCAATATGTGTTGTACTCATCAATATAGGGTGTCAACATTGACCTTTTTTCATGGTTATTCCATACCGGCATCATATTTTATTCTTTTTGGTTTATAGTTTTCAGTGTATGGAGACTAAAAACTTTGTCGACAGATATAGAAAGTGCCAATATTTCTCCTTTTATTTCTCCTTTTATATGATATTTAAGTACTGCTCTGATAAATGAGTACTTTTATGCCTCATGCTGGACTGTTTGAGTTAAATTATATTTATTATTTTTTTTTTTTTTTTTTTTTTTTTTTTTTTTTTAACTGTTTTGATAAATGCTGTAGTGTTAGAGTTAAATTATAGTTAAAATTTTTATTTGTTTATTTTTTTTTTTTTTTTTTTTTTTTTTTTAACTATATTGATTTCCTCTTTGCAAGTGGACCACACACTTTAAATTTCACACACCTAATTCTGAGAATGAGAAACCATGAAAAACGCTTTTGGACCGTGTGAAATAGCCGGCGTATTTCGTCTTTCATCGATTTTGTTCAAACACGTTTCATGTTGATACGCAATAACCCCGCTAGATATACACGTCTTATATACACCAATAGCTGGCGCATTTTGTCAGCTTATGTATACCAAAAAGTTCCAGCTTTAAGGTAGTAAAATGACGGAGATTTCGTTGTTCTTGTGAAAAAATTGCAAATCTTTCAAAGAATTTGGCAGATTTTTGAACCCAACTTTTTGTTTACAGGAATGAAGTCTCCGACCTGAGGTTATCCTGAAAGAACTTGAAAAAACGAGTCTTATTTACCTATATGTTTTTCCGATTGCTTGAGAAATGGCAAAGATACGAGCCTCAGAAAATGACCATATTGCAATGTTACAGGTTGATAGGAAAAGAAAGGCTTTAATATGAACGACAAAACAATAAACTGATCAAATAGCAGCCTGTCTGGGCTTTCCAAAACGCCAAAGATCTTTCAAATCGGTTGAGAAATGCCAAAGTTATTAACGTTCAAAGTCTGTATGCAAGTTATCATTGAGAGGGTTAGGGTTTGGGTTTGGGTTTGGGTCAGGGTTAGGGTCAGGGTTTGGGTTAGGGTTAGGGTTAGGGTAAGGGTTAGTGTTAGGGTTAGGGTCAGGGTTAGGGTCAGGGTTAGGGTTAGTGTTAGGGTTAGGGTTAGAGTCAGGGTTAGGTATCATATAGAGGGGGGCACCTGGGGTGTAGGCTGACAATTACTGGTTGTGATATGGCTGGCGTATGAATATATGAGGGTTAGGGTTAACCCTAACCCAAATTAGGGTTAACCCTAACCTGGGTTAGGGTTTGGGTTAGCCGGATCTTTTTTTCTAACCCTAACCCTTTCAAGTGCGCATGCGCCGATATGTTTTGGATTCAGGGGTCCCCCTACAGTAATACATACTTAGTTGTATATATAGTAGTCTTTTTGTAACAATTTCCTGAAGAAGGTATGCCAAAATTTGCATATTGAAATTCAGGGGAGATAATCTGTTAAGGCTTATAGGCAAACTTTGAAAAAATCGTATCTCTGTTGTTGACCGTCCGATTTTTAAACTGTTTAGCGTTTTGGAAAGGGAATTCAATTGCGCACATTTTGATGTCTTGATATTGAAAATGTATCGGGGCATTCAAAAGTTATAGGTCGCCGAAGAAAACGTGTCAGAAACTGTGGTACAACTTTCCCTAAATGTTAAGAAATGATAGCCTTTCATGAAGGAGTTTAAGTGTCAAGCTGCTATATTTGTTGTATTCATCAATATCTTGG